>NW_026623323.1:358135-379178 GCF_030028575.1 Malurus melanocephalus | reverse complement strand
TGACAGTGGTTCAGAACACTCAAATTTTTGCAAGCCAAAACGAAATATTTTCCTTCATGTTGTATTTTGTATGTGGAATAAATGACATTTGTGGTTATTAAATGCTCYCTTGATGTGCTGACATTTAACCATCCCTTCAAGCTCTTTAGTTTACATTTTTAGTTTGACATTATAGCTTAATTCYTTCAAAGAATTGTGCAGTTTTGTAGTAAACTGAGCAGTAAATCATACAGCTTCTTTACAGCTGGTTTTACAAAATGGGCTTTAAGGACAGCGCAGGGAGAGGACCACATTATTAAACAAACAAAAAAAAAAAAAGAAAAGAAGATAAACAGTTCTGTTACTGGCCACAGCTTTGAGCTGAGCACTCACTATCTATTTTCTCCTGTTTCTCTTTGACTTCCAGCCCTTGCCACGGGGTCACATGCTTGGAGGCTGCACATTGCACACATGGCTGGTGAGCACACCCTGCCCTCCCTCCCTCCTGCCACCCAACCTTTGCAAGTACAGCTTCTCTGCCTTTGTTTCCCCAAGTGTGCATGGCARGTATTTCCTCATGCAGTCAGCTTCTCTGTAGGCTCAGCCAGAATGGACAAACATGATTGCAGGAAACAGAGGCAGTGGCTGCAGCATTGTGGAAATCACAACCCAGGAATTGCTGGGTCCAGCCCAGTGCACCTGGAGCAACTTCAGCTCTTTCCAAGTACCGCTCAGTAGTCACCCAGATGATGCAAGACAAATTAATTGAGCAGTGCATGTACTTTGATGATGCCATAAAACTTGGTGGAGGTAATTAATACACCTTTCTGTGCAGGGAAACCACTGTAGCTTTGTATTCCCACGTCAAGAATGAAGTGGAACGAGTTCTCAGTTTGCAAACTAACTTACCCTGAACCCCCAATAACATTTCTGAGTTTAATAGCAGGTTTAAGATGAAGCACAGTGTGCTTAGCTGCCTTGCTTTGACACCCTACAACCTGGGGTGTGCTGTGGGGGAACACAAAAAGGGTAACTATTTTGATCCCAAAGGCAAAGGAATCACAGGACACAGAAAAACCTGCCAGAAAATTCCATGACGAGCCAATCTGCAAGAGTTTTTTTATCTGTGATGCCCAGCCTGTGAGCTGGGAAAGAAATTTAAAGTATAAAGTCTGTGTGGAATATTCAAATTGGAAATGCCAYGTTCCCTTCTAAGAGCACCAAGCCACACCCTTTGTCCTTAGGCAGGTGKAAAGTCATGAGGAGGACATGAAAATATGACTGTTTCTGAGATGTGCCATGCAATATCATTGTTGTATTGGCCAGATTATAGAGCATTCCCTGTTTAGCCTGCAGCTGTGTGTATTACTGATGTAATTGAAAGCCAAGCCAGAAAGAAGATGAAAAAAAGAAGAAAATAGAGAGCAAGAGAGAGAAAACAACACGTTTTAGTTTTGGCCTACGACACTTGGGACATTTGATACCAGAACAAGTGGGCATTTGTCTGGGGTTGGTCTGCACAGACACATCATCAGAGATGCATTTATTATTTATCCAAGCTCTGGGTCTAGAGAAAGCAAAAGGCTTATGTAAACCCCCAATTGGGATTTCTAGATCTTCACTTAGACATTTTCTGTACCAGCTTCCTATGGAGACAGCCCACTCAATAAGGGAGAGAGCAGAAAGGATTCCTTCGTCAGAGTGGGTACCATTAAGTGCATGACTTTGAGCTGCTCTTGTGTAGCTGAACTGTAATTTTCCCTAAAGTGGGGATGGGAAAAGCATTACCTGCCTACTGCTGGAAGGAAASTACAGGTATTACCTTTGTCAATACAAAGCTGTCCACAACCAAGCAACTCAGCTCTCTGCTCTTAGCAGGAGAAGAGAAAAAAAGTAATGCCTCTGTCCACCCAACATAGCTGCCCTGGCAAGGAGGGAGGACAGAAGGACTATCCCAGGTAGGACAACCCTCTCTTTTTCACTAAGAAGGGACAGTCACAAGTACTGCATCCAAAATTAGTAGTGAAATTACAGACTCTCAGTGTGACTGTTTATCCTTGGCTACCTCATTCTTGTTTCTGGACACAATCATTCTGTAGAACTGCTTGGTTTGGGATGGATCATTCCAGGTAGGGATGCACCTCAGGCATTTCCCATAGCCTGAATATTGGCCTTTCAAAGGTGGTTACCCTGATGAGGCAGAGGCTGGGAGATGAAGGTGCACATTGCTCACCCTGTGCATAGTAAGGCTTTGAGAGCAGTAGAGTCTTAGTTCGGTCATATGCAGCATCAGAATATTTTGGCACCTAGCTTTGTAAATGTTACCTCACAAGAATTCAACCATAACTCAACAATTAAAAGCCTTTTGCTAATAACATTTGCAAGGAAAGGGTAGGTGGCCAAATGAAGCTCACACTGTGTATCAAAGGTCAAAGAAGCAAATAATTTTAATTGAATATGCAAATTGCATGAACTGTCTCCATGTAAAGAAATTTGAAAGCAAAGATGAGAATTTGGTAAGTGATTCCAGAAATCAAATGAGATACATCTAACCTTTAATTAATTATTTGCAATTAGAGAGCTCTCAAAAGCAACAGGGGACTATTCCCAACTGGATTGGGAATTTCAGCCTAARCAAAAGGAAGAAAGAAAGAAATTGACACTTGCAGACTGAGTATGATTTGGGCTTTGAAAGAACATTGCTGTTTGCTACAAATCTATCCATTTTCAGTTTTCACATATCTCCAAGCACCTCACTTCTGCATTCCAGCTATTTGTTTTGTGATTTTACAATCCTTATGGTTTCCTCCACCAGGCATGTAAAAACCCCACAAAACCAAAATCTGACAGACCAGGCAAGGAAAGAATAAAACTGACTTTACACAATGTGTTGTGAAACACAGTGAACTAAACAAATAGAAAAGCAGGTGGTATATTTCCTTAATTTGTTTCATCTACCTTGGGTGTTGCTTAGAAAGCATTAGGTAGGCATTTAGCAATAACTGTGTGCGTTGCAGCAGATGGTCCTCCATTAAAAATCAGAGCTCAGACAGAGAGCTCTGGGAAGCTGAAGAAACTGTCAGTCATGTACTTATGCCTCTCCAGCATTCAGTCCATAAAGCCAGCCTGTATGAGCCATATGACATGCAATCCTACCTTATCTCTGTCCTGCTGAGGTATGGATCCTGCACAGGGAGTGTGTGGTCTGCAGCTTTTTCCTTTAACCACTGGTGGTAGAAGGATGGTGGGAAGCACAGCAAAGTTCAGCACTGGTTCCTGTGCTGGCCAATGACCRGTCATAAATAAATCAAGATAACAGACAAATAGGTTCTTGACAAAGAGCATARAACACAAGCTAGGGCAGTAAAAACAACACTTCTATTATATTTCAATGCCCAGGGAATGCTGGCTGTGATTATGTCTCACCTCCTTGATTTCCCTATGGCACACAGTTGAATTTTTAAAACCTAATTTTGATGCAGTATGTTTGAACCTCAGCTTCATTGAACATGGTGAGGAGCTGAGAGACGTCATCTGCTCTGCTCAAAAGAGCTCCTTATGGTTTAGGATACAGAGCAACCCCACCTTGACTGGAAAAAAATTAAAGTGCAGAAAGCACCCTGTGCACATCACCAAGTGTGAAAGACAGTTTGAAGATGAGAAAATGCTTTTCTGTGCCATCACTGTSAGTGACTGGAAGCAGTCTGGCTTCCTGGGATGCCAGAGCAGTGCTCAGTTTTTCAGCCTGCTGCAAAAGCCTTTGAGATCCAGCCCTCTCCCACACTGCTGTCTCACCATCACCAGCACCTCCACTCACACCGTGGTCATCCCTCCAGCACAACACAAAGAAACCCAAAAGMTGCTTTAAGAGATCAAAGCAGGGGATATTGATGTTTCATCCAAACCAGTGCTTTGTGTAAGGTACTTGACTGTGAACCCTGCTGTGCCATACTATTGTGTGTCAGGAGATGAAGACCCAATACACTCTAGAATATTTTCCTTCATGACATCAGGGCTGATGCCCTGGAGAACATTTGCCTCTTCTTCCTGTCACTGAAATGTTCTAGAAAATGCATTTACCCCATTTGAAGCCAACTCACAGGATAGGGTGGGGAGGCTCTGTTCCTTTGTGCATCCAAGTACATTCTCTGTCTCCCCATATTTAAGATGCAAATAATCCTACTTGTAGCCCATATAAATAATTTTAAGATTCATGGATAAAAATGAAAAAGCAGATGACTTCATGATATAGAAAGATGACCTTTACTCCATGGCACAGAAAAGACTAGCTGCTATCGAAGCACCTTGGATCCTCTGTGCACTGCACTGCTGCTCCTGTAACCATGACTTTCTCAATCCCTGAAGAGCTTGGCCTGAGAATTCTCTTATGGAAGCATTTATATCAATCAAAAAGGAAAAACTTCCACAAATCGTCCTTCACCAAGCACACTCTGATGCATGACAGAGACTTCTTGTAGCCAAAGTCACCAGCATAAAGGACTCCGTAAAATTCCTCAGTTAGTCATTGTACACTCTTAGTACCAAATCTGTTAAATACAAGATGTCTTCCTTAAGAGCAAACCCAAATGACCCACAGGATGATTGTACCTGCTGCTTACATCAATTTTATTTTCTTAATACCTCTGGCTTCCAGTCTTCAACTCAAAGGCATTATTTGTCTGATAAAGAACTTGCAGAATAAGCACACAAGCACTGCTAAAACATTTGGCTCTRTAGTTACTTAGTGGTGATATTTGAAAGGATATAAACTCATCCATATTTTTGGCCAAGCTATTTACAGCAACTCCAAGTGCCAAAAAGATGCAGGTGTGCTTGTTTAAACACATTCCTGTGGCGTCCTTGTGAGCTAATGTTGTTTTTGGGTAACTGAGCTTTCACAAAAGCATACATCAGCTGTGATAAGACCCATGGTCAGTGCACTGAGGAGGAAACCTGGGCCCCATGCAGACCCTGTGCCCCACAGAGCCTGGCAGGGAAAGGGGAACAGAGAGCTGCATGGACTGGGCCATGGCAGCGTGAAGGTAACTTCTCATGGGACGGCTCATTTCCCTTCCTGCACAGGTAGAGGTGTGTGTTTTTATAGCTGCTTTCACACTGCAATGGCTGCACTGCTTTAAATACCTTCCCCAAAATAGTACAGCAATACCTTTAAAGAAATAAAGCTGCTTTCTGAAGTTATATTATCTGTGGAAAGTCTGAAATGTTTTACACACCAGAGCAGAAGGCACATCTGTTCTGTAAGTAGAACTACACAGAGAAGGTTGTTATTGAATTACTGTAGCACTGAGACAAAAGCACTGCATCAGGCTGCAAACCTGTCACACACCCTGCAGCAAGGAAAGCCATCCCTGTGACCTGCACTCCACTTTTTTTGTTTCTTTTCACTGCATCTTTAGGTAGCGTTACCATGTCACCAATCACCTTGTGGATTTACAGTTTTGAGTAGTCCAAAATAGACTTCTGAAACCAATCTTACTGCTCTTTTACAAGAAAAAAAGTTCATTATGTCCTAGAAGTTTTTACTTGAACCAAGATGTTCTAATATTGAAAACTGATACTCATCATTTTTGAGGCAAGATCTTTAATAACCAACTTTGAAACATTACTGTGCTGACCCAATCTTCTCAAGCTTTCCCCATGAATTACTCTGCCCCATAACCAGCAGTCTCCTTCCTTCAGGGCTGGCAGACCCAGTGTCACCATACAGGTGTCACTTGTGCCACTGTGTTCAGAAATGCTTTCTGCATGAAACACTCAGTGGCCTGGCAGCAGCAAAGTACTGAAAGCAAGAGAAAGCCCTGAGCATGATGTCTCATGTTTCTGCCTTGAACCTGATGTGAGCTCTCACATGCCCAGATGGTTTCCTCRCCTCAGGAGCTCCCTATTCCGAAATTTGCTGAAATATTAATGCCCTCTCCCTGTTTGCCATGTACAGCTGTGGGGTGCATGCAGGCCTTGGCAGGAACCTTTCCAAGGAGGGGACATCTGTAGAGGTCAGCACTGCAGAGTACTTCCCCAAAAGCACACGGGGCCTCAGCAGAGCCTGACTCCCTGCAGAGGAGATTCAGTGGCAGTGCTGAAGAGAGGGGCAAAGCCTTGAGTCATCACCGCACACCTCTTGCAGATAACAGGCTTGATATGCTTCATTACATCAAAAGCTTCAGCCCAGCTGCCTGCATCCATTTTGCAGCCCAAAAATGCAAATGCAATTTCCCCACCTAGTGGTCCAGCAGAGTAAAAAGGCCACTTTTTTCCTGCAGCTGAAGGAGGAGTAGCATCTGGCAGGGACATCACCCAGCTGAGTGCTCATTTATCCACAGCTCTGCCCAACCCAACAGCAGAAAAAAGCAATAGAGGACCAGAGATAGACCCTACAGGCTGCAGACCTGCTAAGAAAACCCCAAAACAAACACAAATTTTAAAAGCAGACAAAGTAAGCAAGCAAAGCTGCTTTACATACTCTGAAGTATGTATAAAGAAGTGTATTCCTTAGGCTGATGCAGGATTTAGTCCAGGGAATTTTGAAACAATCAGGAAACTGGTCTGACAAAATATCAGAATTACCTTGGAAACTCTGACAAGCCCTTAGCTGTGACAGCAACAAAACTGTTTCCTAGAGCTCAAATTCTCATTTACTGAGCATGGGTCTGACAGCCAGTATTATTGGAGCGACACACAGAAATAATAAACAAAATCCCTTTGGCGAGGCACCTTTCAGCTGCTGTGAGTTACAGGTTGACATGGGCCATTCATTGCCATGGTTCTCCTCACTGTGACAGGATTTAAAGCAATGCAGGATGACGGGGCAGAAGTGCCTGGCCTTTCTCTCCTCCCTCACCACCAGCTGGAATTCTCAGAGGTTTTTGAGGAATGAAGGMAGGGGCAAGAGCAAAAGCAGCCCCCATCAAAGGTTCTATGGGGGCAACAGTGCCCAGGTACTTCTCTTCCTTCTCCAAGCGCCACGCAGATAGAGGGTGGTAGAGGCCACCTACACTGTGCTTTCCCAGCACATTCTGTTGGCAGCAATGAAGGTGAGAAGCTGACTTTTGGCACTATTAGAGAGGGAGAAATACTTCCCTCATGGCACAGCCCACAAAATGAGACCCCAGCCCTGGCTCTTGCCTGCCTCCACTCACCTTTTCCCTGTGTTTGATCACAGAACTGAAACTAAATCCCACGCTGGAGTTTTTCATCCCTTTCCAGTCTAACCCCAAGCCACAATCCATTCCCTTTGTTTTCCATTTTGAGTAATTGCCAAAAAACAATCTGTGACATTAATGATTAAGGGTTTTTATGGCCAAGAGAATTTAGTATCACAAGCAATGCAAACTCCCTTGATGGTAAAACTGGGCTGCATCTGTGCCCAAACTGATCCCAGTGCTATGCAGGATTTCTGACTTRTGCGGTTTTCTTTTGAAAACAGTAGTCAGGAAGGTATTTTTGCTTGACCCTTTATAATGTAGCAACTTGCTCTTCTCTGTCATTTTACATCAGCAGCAGAGAAATGGTTTCTTATTTCCCATTTTGGTTTATGGATTTTCCATAGAGAAGATCTAGTGCATGAAAGAATGAGATACACCCACTACTGTTATAATAAAAAAATCCACTTTTAAACATATTTTAACTTATCTGCTCCACGCAGTTTATATGTAGTGCTTGTTCTGTTCATGAAAGAAAAAAGCATAGTTTTATAGAGAATGAGATATTCCCATAAAGATCAGATTTCATTTTAAGAGAGAGAGTCCAGTTAAACTCACAAGAGAAAATAAATTGGCCGAATGAATCCTGTCTATTCAGAGCTTTTATCTGGGGCTTTTCTTGACCACTCACTTTAAAGTAACAGACAGCATTTCTTCATAACAACCTTCAGTTCAAGCTGGCCATAGCTGGGAAATAGCTTGATACCTCAACAGGCCATGCACAATATTTTGCTGGCAACTTGAACGCAGGAAAATCCCCTTGGGGTGATCTGGTCTGCACAGCCCAGGGAGAGAAGCTGCTTCTGGCCTGTGACTCGAGATGATTCTGGGCTTGGAGAAYGCGAAACGCACATGAGACATCAGAGGTGGGGAGCAATGGGCATCAAAGGGAAAAAATTTCCCTGGCCAGCACATGCTCCCCTGAGTTGATCCTTATCCCTGTGATCAGCTGTGCTCATTCCTCCCAGGGAGGACTTGGAGAGAAAGAAAGAGAGTGCTGCCAGATAGCTGAAGGGAAAAAGCACAGCTAAAACTACATCCATTTTGTTGTAGCTGTAAAGAGGACAAGACAAGCCTTTTCAGGTTTTATTTTTATTGGAAGCAGCAGAGGTTGGGAACTTGGGGAGCACAATGATTTTGGTGTGAACTTAAGTACAGAAAACTAATGATGGGAGTTGGGGTGGGGCAGTGCTGTTGTTTTTGTTTTTTTTTTTGTTTTGTTTTGTTTTGTTTTTTCCCCAGAGAATTTGTTTGTGTAAACGCCACAGAAGAGAAATTAGAAGTTCATTCATATCCAAAGGAGACAGCACAGCAAGCTCAGCTGTGAAAAGCCCAAGGCCAGTTGAAGCAGCACCTGGAAAAGTACAGGGTGCTGGGAGACCCATCATTTTGCAGTCTGGAAATGTCTTGAGAAAAGGGAGGTTCTACTCCATTTAGCTTTTAGAGACTCAGATTCTCTGTATATTTCCCAGCATCCACAATATGAATCATCTATCTCAGAAGCAGGAGGTGAAACCTCTGGGAAGAGATGTTCCCCTGTGACTGGTCTGACAGCACAGATCACACCAAGTGGTTTCACATTTCTGGTACAAGGCAGCTCTGAGTTCCTCCCAATGTTTTCTTGTTTTAGTGCTGTCAGATGAAGTTTTGTATGATGCTTTTCCGGAAAGTGCTGTCAAAGGGCCATCACCTTACACCTCTAAAACCACCAGGATCTCCTTGCTTCCCCCTCAAGAAAGAGGYTCTTTTCCTCCTTCCCCTAAGCGSATGAATAATTCTTTCTGAAATACGCAGTTGGATTCAGAAGACCCAAACCACTCTCTCCACAGAACATAAACAACTTAGAGAGCAGCCTGAAAACTTTCCCACACTGAGGTTGTCACCTTCTCCCCTCCCTGTAGGAGGATATCTCTGAAACCAAGACAGTAACTCAGTTTTCTGGCTCTCTCCCTTTTCACTCCTTCATTTAGTGCTAACAAAACACAACTGTGTGCCAAACACAAAGCAATGTCTGTGGAGAGGAAATGCATCTGGGASAGACAGAATCAGGAGCTGCAGCTCATTTCCCACAGGCCACGTCAGAGGGCAGCCCTCCCCCTGGGCCACCGAGTCCGGCCAAACCRCTGCCGCAGGCACAGGGCACAGCATGCCAGTGGCTGGGCTGTGGAGGTGATGCCATGAAAACTTCATGTGACCTACAAACACTGACACCAGCTGCCAGCAAGCCGGCAGGGGGAAAAGACACTGCACACAGTAAAGACCAATGTGCCAGATGAAGCCCTGCCCACAACACCGCGGGTCAGCCACTGCGGATTGATGGTGCTCGTGTCTGGCAGCATCACCCAGCCCCAAATCAGGCACCTGCCCCTCCTGATCTCATCTTTGCTTTTTAGTTTGTCCTCAAAGAAGCTCAGCAGTCACTCAAGGCTATGGGGTGCCGAGACAACTTTCTCTGAAGAACTGAAATGTCAAGAAGAACACAAGAAAGCCTGGTTGGAGCCTTTCGCAACAGGAACTAGGTKGTTACAGCAGTAATTTACTGTGGTAGGTTTTGCAGCGTGATTGCAACATATCATTACACCAGTTTTATCCTTTTCCATTTGGAAGACGCCAATTCCTCCCCCTGTTCCTTACAGAGCACAAGCCAATATGGCTGCATTTCAAATGGTTTCAAACTCTGCCAGTAATAATATATATAAAAAATAAAAAACCCAACAACTGAAAATTCTCACAATTACATTAGCTTACCCAAAACTAATACATACTTACATACACACATGTAAGTAAAAAATATACACAGGTCAGCCAACTTGAAAGTGTGGTGCCAGAGCAATGGTGGGGCTGGTTTCTGTGCATAGATAAAACAAACAAAAGATAGGTTGAGTAGGAGACCGAAATGAGATGGGCTGTGCGGGTCTCCAGGCAGATAAGCTCATGCTTGCTTGATAGCCTGCTGCCTCAAATGCATTAGGTACTTTCCAGGCACAAAGAGAAACCACATACCCTCTTTGTGAGAGTTCTGTGCACAATAAATATGGACTCAGAAGTCACAGGCCCAGGGACAGCAGAGATTCAATGTTCTATTGGTACCAGGGGGAGGGAGCATCCAGGAAGTAAAATACTGAAGTGTGATATTTCCCCCCATGTCCCCGGTGGCTCTGTGCTTGTCCTGCAGACCAACAGTCCAGTGGTAGAAAGCCAGGTGCTCATTAGGAGCCCTTCTCAGGGAGGCTAAAATGGGTATTTCAGCTGCTGAAGCGCATCCTSCTCCAGGCTTGGCAAAACAGAGGTCTTGGCAATGGGGGTACAGACCCACCATCTACAAGAGCCTCTGTGTTTGTGCAAACAACACACAGGAAAGGCATTTTCTTCCTTTGCTGTGTTTTYTGGAGATGGCAACAGGGCAATTATTGGGCATATGCCAGCTGGCAGACGCAGAGTGCATGAAAGTCTAAATTCTCCTGTTTGATCCCATTTAAGATCCTTTGGCTCGACACCTATTTGAGAGCAAGGCATTACATTAATCTTCCCATCTAAGTGATGGGGAAAGAGAGAGTTGGTATCAGCTCAGATTAGCTCTCACTTAATGGAAGATGCTCCTGAGATATTTTCAGAGGATGGTAAAAATAGGACAATACATTAGTTTCTTAATTGAAGGAAAATAAATGGCTGCAAGGTACTGAGGTATCCTTCTGAGGAGCTTTCTGTAATTCAACTGAACCAACATAATTCTCACTCAGGGAAGGAACTCCATTTGAAAAGATATTAAAGGAAATATTTGTGACAGCTGCAACCATTCTACAGCTTAGGTCTAAGGAATTAGCAATTCATACACAGTGATAATTCTGTATTTGTACTCTAGATTTCAACCTTTGCTTTAGCTCCAGTGCAGTCAAGAAATGCTCATTTTTTAAATATATTATGTACAACTGGATTCATAGTTGTGCCAGGCTTTGAGGGGATGGCAGGGGGAAGAAGAGAGGAATACAGAGGCAGCCACTAATTTTTCTTCCAGTTAAATTCTTGTTTATGATTTCAGCAGAACAGCATAAGTAATGATGAGGAATGAAATAATTTATATTTTTTCATTTAACAATGTGAAGATTTGAGAAAATATTTTCATAAAAAATGGAATTCAATATCTTGTCAGAACAATAAGCCCATTGTCTTAAAGGTCAGCTATTACACTTCTAGTGAAAAAAAACAATCTTCTTAATCCTAAGTGACTACTTCAAATGAAACAATAAATTACTTATTTCTTTCCATCCTTCTGCATATATTATCARCAAAGAATTAATGAAAAGCAACTCCTGTGAAAAATCCTCGGAGGAGTTTTTAAATGCAGATCAGTTCAACACAGAATAGCAAATGTGTCTGTGTGGTCAACAGAGTAAATGAATTTGCAGGAAACAAATCTGTTGAATGAGTAACTGCAGTTAGAAGGAAAAGCTTGTGTATTGTGTAAGATYTCTGTGTGAAATACAAGCGAATATGAATCCTTCTATTTGCATGATAGACCCTTCATTCAATTGTGAAAACCTGGTTTACAGTTCATTTTGATGATTAAATTTCATAAAGCAAACTACCTGCTCCCTCATGCTTTCTGTACTGTTGTGGGCCCCACTTACTGGGGACCTGCTTGGCTGCTCTTGGCGCAAATCCCAAAAGCAGTTCCTTGAGGAGATAAATTTCACCCACGCAGCACTTGGGTGAGCAAAAGTGAGCTTGTATTGGAGGGGGGGAGGGATGTGTCTGTGCATGTAATGATACAGAAAAGGAAGATGGAGGCTTACCATGGTTTGATAGAATTCTCGATCTGCTGAATGCTATTGCAGAAGTGTTTCTTGTTTCTGCTCTGTTTAGGAATCCAAACATAATTTAAATATTCATGATTTTTTTTTAATAAATAAAAGATTTTTTTTAAATAAATAAATGGTTTCAGTCACAAGGGAGATTTCAAGAGGTTTTTATACAAGGTCATTTTTTCTGATTATTTAAGAAAACTTCATTTAAATACTCTGCAGTCAATCTCTGAATKAAAGTTCTAAAATAACTAATCCTTCAGAAATTAAAATTTTATGAAATCAATTTATTGTTCTTATTAAATAACTGTTTCATGTGTAATTCTCAAACTGAATGTAAGCCTATTAACATCAAGAGCAAACTGAGCAAACARAAGCAGCTGAGAATATCTACTATAGATAACCAGGGTATATTAAAYAAAATGATAAATGCTTTCAAGAAGATCTACAAATACCACCAAGTTTGCAAACTACAGATCACCTCAGCTGTATAAAATCCTTGCCAGAGCTGGATCTCCATTGAATTAAGTAAATCCCTGATGTGGAGGAAGTGARGGTTTCTAATACTTAGAGAATTATATACAAGCAGATTAAAAGAAAATGCCAACAGAAAGCTTTTGAGAAAATTCAGAGCAAAACCTTTACATCAGAAACTAGGCTGAACCCAAACCAAGATGGCAAGTTTTAAAATCAAAATGCACACACCTCCAAATGCCAGAAGATTAKGCTGAGAAGTGAAAGAGATGGAAGATGCACTTCATTTACTTTACACGATAACATTAAGAGGATCATTTACTTGAAACAATGGACATTTTATGAGGAAAACCCTACCTGATGGTCATCAGGGAGGAAAATGTTGTTGGATATCTTCATTAGTGGCACTGAGCAGATATTTTCAAACAAGTTTCTGTAATGAYCAACTCCTTCATGAAAAGGCAATAGCTCATTTGGAGCCCATCCCTGGGTTAGAAAGGCTGAAGCTGTTTCCTACAGCTACTGAACTTAAAATTCAACTTTTATCATACAAASTCCTTGCCCTTTTCTTATGTAGCTGCTCAGAATTTTAAAAATCACTACCACTCTGAATAATCCTAAATAACATCCGCTTAAACAGTTCCAAAAGACTTGACACCTCCAGCAAATGCTGTYCCTCACTAATCACCTGTTTTCCCACATAGATGAGAATTCTTTAAACTGGATTTCTCTGCATTCTCAATGGAGATCATATTCCCAAGTGAAGACTGGGAATTGCTCCTCCCTTTTTTCTATTTGTGTTTATAAACCCATTTAAAAAATCAACCAAATGAAAAAGAAAMCCCAGAATCATCTTATCCTCCAGCAGCTTAGTATCTACACAAACATGTATTGAAAGACTTACAGTAACTTTACACGTCCAAAAAGGCACAATATGAAGTAAGTGGTTTTGTTGTTGACATCACCTTAAAAAATTGATGGCTTAGGAAGTTTGCCTTGTCATGGTGTGAGCTGTCTTGCCTGTAATATTTGCATSTTTTTATTACAGCATTCCACTTCTACAATGCTTTTGATGCAACTTTTACATCTGTATTTGGACTTAAATTGGGTATTTCCTTTCATGCCCTTTTTTTGTTTGTTTATATGTGCAGTATTTGTTTCTTGCCTGGTTTTATGCACGGTGATTGACAGGGGTTATTTACTTGTAACAGAATTTGCTATTCCCTCACAAATTTATTATATTCTTTCATTTTTAAATCCTGGATTACAGGGTTTTCATTATTTCAACTGCTTCTGACGTGTCAGATTTGTAAAGTCTTCCATGCCCAATGGCTTTTCCAGTCTGAAAAAGAAATGCATATAAGCCTTGGAGATGTATAATTGCACCAGGTAAAATACAGCCAACCAGACTTGACTCAGGTGAAGCCCACCTTTCTTACGAACAAGTACTCCAAATGCTGTTCCACTTTCTAGGAGACCAAAACTCCTTTTCCTAATGCCACTTTTCCAAATTTGTATCTCCCTTGACTCCTTAGCCTCGGCTCTGCAGTCAGTCACGCCCTGAGAGCACCCTTGGCACGAGGGCGCAGCTCTCAACAGGACCCTCACCACCAGCCTCTCTCTCCCCASTCCATCTCAGCAGCACAACTGCTACAGATGGAAATGGAAACACAATCAAATGGTTGGATGTCTTCATAACTGAATTTTAAAATAAAAAGAKWAAAAAAAAAGACAAGGCCTCCCTGATCTAGGAAACTGCTGGCATAGCAACAGCAGAGAGGGAAATTGGTGCAGAATGTTTTTCAGCAGTAAATCATTATTTTTAACGAGTCTAAGGGCAGCCCTTCCCTGTTTAGTAGGCTCCTTGACAGAGGGCTGTATGGGAAGGGAAATACTGATTCTTTGGCAATTTGAAATTAAAATTTCTGAAGTCTCACWTGAGAAGTAGAGTTTCAACAGATGATGTGGCAACTTCAGATCTGAGCATGAAATGCTAATTGAAAACAAGGTCAAGGTGACTCATGTCTTTACAATAAAACAACATATGCTCATTAAATATGAAACGAAAACAYTGGCAAACAAGCTTGATTCTAGTTTTTTTAAGAAACTGAAAAAGTTAAAGACTGAAGAAATGAATTGGAGATAATTTAATGTTTATGGATTTCGGTAAGAAATCTGATACACTGMTGTTTGATATCCTGAGGGAAACCATTAATTAAGTTGGCTTGCTCTGAAATGCAGTWAAATTGATACAAAGCAGACCACAGAGCTTCAGGAAAAAAGCATAACCATAAACCAGAGTCCTCCTAGCATCTACAAGAGCTTTGGCAGAGCAAGCTTAGATCCTTCTGTCTCTGCATAAGGGAACTGAAAAACCAAGTTCCATTTTCAAGCGGAGATGGTGCTAAACACGCAAGGAGCTGCTGAAAATGAGAGAAAGACCTTGAGATGGCAGAGCTAATGATGCAAGGTTTGTGTGGGACATTGCCTGCATTATAGTGAAAACAGAGAAACAGGAAATCTGACTGGAACTCTGTCAGTCATCAAAAACAGTGACAGCAAAGATTATCCGGCTGTGACACCAGAGAGCAAATCACACCTCAGTGCACAGGGGGATGCTATAGCCAAGTAGCTCACAAACTGGGCAGCTACAGTTGMCTAATTTTAAGAATTTCTGTGTCCAAGGCTACCAACTAATGCTGCTGATATTTCATCTGTGCAAACTCTAACACCTTCCCCAGCACATCCATACATATCTCTCACAAACGGATCTCTGAGTGTGAGCCCACGCAGCTGTCATTGACCTCACAGGCAGTAGTCAGGCTGCCAATACTCAGCTGTCTGTCAAAAACACTTGGCAACCAAAAGSCAAATAATTGGAGAACAAACGGGTGAACTCAGCTATTAATACCAGCCCCAAACATCTGGAGACTGGTTTATTACTGAACTAAAGCYGGGCCTGTGCCTGAGCAGGGTACAGATTGGGAAGTCCATGGAAACAGGCTTTCCTACCAAAGCTGCAGAACTTTTGTTTTCCAGTCATAGCAGAAAGAGAAAGTGGGAAAAATATTGTCATAATTTTGGGACTTTATTCTCTAGCTAGAATAAAATGGGGAAATACAGAAACAGATAAATTGGAAACAAAGACTATGTTTTCCCCTCCCAACTTTAACCTGCTTTAATTTCCTACGGCTATGAGAAAGCTTGTGCTGGCCTAAACCTTATTTGAGCTTTAGGGCTTTACCATACATTTAACACAAAAATTTCTCTTGGGTGAAGAAGTTGCACAATTCAGTCTCAATTATGGATTTTGTGTTCCCAGCCTGTGCTCCAAAGCCTTTGACACCAATTCACAGCACAGCATGGTAGGAATTGAAGCCCCTATTGAGTTGCCTGTTGGACTTTTCATCCTCATCTGGATGAATCCTTGGCTGGAAACCACCAGTCTGGATCACTGCAACTCTCTGCCTCCCAAACAGACCAGTGCTGTGCCCTCCCCACGGAGGCCAAAGCCACCAAGAACTTTGGGCCAATTTCAGGGAAAAATTCAGGGAAAGAGCCTGTCCATAAAGGACACCAATTCAGCTGCAATACTTCCTAGATTCCCACAAATGCCTGAAGAGACAACCACAAAAGCCAAGTTCACCCTCCTGAGAGGGTTTTCCCTGACAGCCTTGGCCAGTGAGGAGGAGGAAGGCAAAGCAAGAGCCTCCCTGTCTCCATCCACACCAGGGACATGGCAGTCACCAACACTGTGGCCATCAATACATCCACTGAGAGTTGTACCTTGGCAAGCTTGGCTTTGATGACAAGATTAATTTCACTCATTTGCCTCACTAAGCCTTTAAATACTGTATGCAAACCWTTAGAGTGTTCCAAACTTTTATTAACAATATACTTCCAATGGGTTTTCACAAGAACTGAGGAACAGCCGCTATTAAGACATCTGTAAATAGCTTATTCCTTATTCTTGGTATATAATTCATTCTTAGTGCATGCAGGAATGTGACACCAGGTCCATGAAATTTCCTCAACATAGGGGAAAGCTGGATAAAACCCAAATAGACCATAAATAATATTTCTGTGCAAGAAAAGGTTTGTACAATAGTCACACATAGTTTTTTTGTGTAGCTATTTTTCTTTTCCATTTTTGGAAGACTCATACAATTTCAATTATTCAGAGTATTTCAAGGGAAGCAAAATGCACTAAAGAAACTAATACCAAAGTCCTGATGAAACACAGTGTTTTGCACTCTCAGCTGTATTATGAATGACAATAAAACTGTCCTGGGTGATAACATGGGAATTTATTTCATCCTTGACATAGTTTCTGGAAGTGCGGCGAGTATCCCTCAAATACCAACATGTTTTCATTGTTAATAGTAAATGTTTTTAGAAGCTGTGGGGTTAACACATTACTGCAGTGCACAATTCACAAAAACCTCAAGTGAAAAAAGATCTCAGTCTTCAGATTTGCTTTAAGGCTTCACAAACACCACTCCCCTTATTCTCAGCTGGGTCTGGATGTGCCCCAGCACTGAGCCCTGTACCACAGCTTGGACTGACTCACACCCAGTGAYACAGTTACAGTGCTACCACATGGGAGGCAGGGGCTCCAAAGCATGTTTGCTTTATAAGCAAGTAAATGTAGTTGCTAGTAAATTCCTCTCTGCTCAGGAGTTGCTGCTGCTGCTGCTGCTCAGGGCTAAGGTGGAAAGCCCAGCAAATGCACCTGCAGCAAGTGCAACTCCAAAAAAATCACCACTGAGRTTTGCGTAACTGGATTGAAGTTCCTCACATCCTTATTCTATTCCTTCAGAACTTTCTGTCTTTACAGGTCYTCAAACCCATAAAATGGTTGTGCAAGGAACAAGCAGACACAATAATCAAGCTGCTATTTATCTAAGGTGCTCAGATTGAAAGGCAAATCCAAGTATCTTGATGATACTGCTCCTCAGAAAAAAATCTGCCTAGTAAGAGTCTGTGCCCAGCTCATAAAGCGACACTTGATACAGATTTTAAGCAGAGAAAAGTTTTTATGTGCCCAAATTCCCAAGTTTTGTTTCACTTAAGTTTCAAAACCATGTAAGTTTGCATGCGTGCCAGTTTGAAAAGTATCCATTAAAAAAGCCAGAAAACACAAGCCACCAATCACAGTTCTGCAATGTCTTTTGAACAAAATGTTCAAAATAATTTTGTAAACAGCAGTAACATAGGAGATTGCTTACATTTTTTATCAATAGTTTAGTCAAGCTATCATTCTCTAAACATGTACTGACAAGTTTTGGGATTAGACATCAGGAAGATCAGACTGAGATGAAAAGGGGAAAAAAACCCAAGCCTAAATGCTTGGATTTACTGAGGGTGGTTTACTTTCATTTTTAGGCTTTGTTTGGATGGAGCTCTTCAAATATAAAATCTTTGTTATCTTATTAAATACACTGATTTATTACATTAAATTTTATGCTCTTGCCTCTTTATGATAAGGATAATAAAGCAATGGAAATGMAGGCTTGGATGAGAAAACCCTCTTATCATCACAAACATCTTCTAAAAAAAAGTGAATTCATTACTATGGAGACAAATCCCACTTCTTCCTGGGAATTAAGTGTCTACATGGCTTGAAAGCTGTCTGGCAATTTCACACCTAAGCAGAAGGACTGAGAACAGAGGTTTTTTTCATTTCCTGCTTTAGAAGAGAAAAAAACCCAAACTATCCTTAAGTCCATTAGTCATATACTTTATCTCCTTTATTTTCAGGTAAATTCATCTTGTCAGAAGGCCACCAGGAAGGCAGAGGAAACAGTGGTATAARTGGCATATGAGATATATTAAAAGYGTATGAGATGGAAACACATGGGTGTTTCCTGGAGCTTGGTAAAGTAATTTGCCTTTTATTATATGGGTACCTTGAATGGTTGCAACAGGGATGTAAGAACATATTTAACTTTTGGTGAAAGGACTTGAATAAATGCTGGAATTGGTCCCAGACCTTAATCTTTCYTCAGCCTGTAAATGCTAGTAGGGGATCAGTTGCACCACAGGATTTACAGAGCACTGGAGGATTTGCCCCTTTCTCAGGTGAAGAGCAGCCATGTGGTCCCTGGCAGCCTCTGGGCCTTAACAAAACACTCAYGTCCTGTAACCAAAACTGCCCTGCACTTCTGCAAAATATCAGCTCAGATGGCACATGGGAAGGGGATAAGGAAAGAAACCGCAGGGAAAGCATTTTCCTTTTGACATTAGCTTYCCACTACATCTTATCCTAAGAGCARAGCTTTGAATTTGCTGGGAACACAAAAGCCACTGGCAAGATCTTGTTTGCACCTCTGTCACTTGCTCTAAGCTMAAAAGCCTGCAGGTTATGGCCCTTGCTGTTGCACTATCAGTGAACYGTGACTTCCATTTACAGCCCTAGGATGCAAGTGGAGTTGAGAACATTTTGAAGAGCTCACAGGACTGAGCACTCAGGTTTTGTCAGCTCTGAGTCATTTAAAATCCCTCATCAATGTTGTGTTCTATGTATGTCTATAAGCTGCAAAAGCAACACTGAAATACTAGATTTCATGTCCAGATGTAGATCACATGCTTTGCCAAGCGTTGGTTATCTCCAACACAAATCTGGAGAGCAGGATCACACAGCACTGTAGTCTAGCATCAGCCCTAGCTGCAAGGGTCTGAGGTCCATTAGAAATTATTCAGGCAGACAAATACTGGAAGTGTCACTGCAGTTTTAGATAGATGAGATAAATGATCAAAGGAGAACAAATCTYTGCATGACCCAAAATAGTGGGGTCAGGTTCTTTGAAAACAACCTGCTTTATGATGTGCCATTTGCTTCTGCCTTGTCTTTATTTAGGTACTGAACAAATGCAGCCTGTATTGAGTACTGAGGAAACAGCTTTTTTTGGGGGGGTGGGGAGCAGATTAAGAAATGGTGAAGTTTGTCTCAGGTTCTGGAAACTCCAAGTTTCTGCAGTCAGAGGTCAAGAGASCCCAGCTGATGAATTCAAATGCATATTTCTGTCAGGTCCTCAGTGGGTGCTGTCCTTCCCCTCTCACACCAGCCCTCTCCCCTCTGGCATGGGGGGCACAGATGTGCAGCTATGCAGGGCAGGGCCTCAGCTGTTCCCTGTGGATGAGCCAGCCCTGCAAACACAACACCTCYACATCCTTTGTGATGCTGTCAGAAATCAATATCAAGCAATACTGTGCTRCAGCCTTGGGATGGAAAAATAATCAACAATATAAAAAGGAATCAATAGTCTAACAGATGCTGGCCAATCCTGGTCTGCTGAAGAATAGGGGCAGAGAGAGCAACTCAAGCTTAAGGGAGCCACAGTGCAAAATTTACATTTTTCACTAAGCAAAGCAGCAAGAAGCTCTGCTTTGAGAAAGGCCAAGCATCAACAAACCCCAGCACCCAACAGGAAAGCTGTCACAGAGYAGCACTGGTAAGGAGGAGCATGACAGAGCATTTTCCCAAAGGCAGGAGCAGCTCTGCTGAGCTTATAGGAACACTCTCAAAATCCAGCATATCTCAGCTGGCTGCAAAACCATCTGCTTTCCTGACAGCACTTTAGACAAGCACTGAATTAAAAAATTAAGACTTAAAAGTACCTAGTAAAACAAAGCATTAGAGCTTGAATTGAACTGGCTCCCTAACAAGAGCAGATACATGCTGGGATCAGTTTCATTGGTGAGGAWAGGTAAAAATTTTTCCTGCTCATATTTTCCATTTGTTCCTTAAAGGTGGAAATAACCATATGRACTAGTGGCTTTTCTTCCAGAGCATAGGGGTGAGAGATGGTGTGCTGTCCTTCCTCAAAAGCATCATGATGCTTTTGTCTGGAGAGGCAAGTGGCCCTCARGGACTGAAGAGACCCAGATGGGCAGTAGCTCAAACTCCAGAGGTTCCTCTCTTTCCTGGCCAGCAAACTAATGCCAGAAACCAGAGTTACACTTCACAGTTCCCACTGAAAGATGGGTCAAAGCTTTGCTCTTTCTGTGGTGAGAGAGTGCAGCTCTGCTGACAGCAGTGCTCAGTTTGTTATTGAGGAGTTGCTGGTTTTTCTTCTGTGTCCAAAGTTCTCTGTTTATTTTGAAAGAGTGACGAAGTCTCTGCTGCTCTCCAGACAACGCTGTTGCCGTGTCAGTACAAAACGATCCCCCTCCACTGCCTCTGTCTGGCCACCCCTCCCTGCCTCTGCCTGTCTGTGTGTCACGGGTGGGAGGAGAGCGATTTCCTTTCGTAAATTACCCCTCTAAATCCTTACCTCAGTTGTTTCTGGACAAGCCTAATGCTGCATACCTCTTCCAGCCACATGACTCTGCTGTTTTCCAAACCATGGCTTCCTTTTCTGGTCTGTGAGCATAACCCCAGAGCACAACGCGCTGCCTGCACTGCCCCAACCTCTCAACATCAACCAACTCTTTGGGCTGGCAGCAACTTCTCCAGTTGTTCCCCCAGAGTGCACAGAGAAAGCTGTTCTGAGGGTGAAGGTCAGGGATTTTATATGCTATGTAAATGTTTCCTTCTTATGTTCTGAAATCATTCCACATTAAAAA
>NW_026623323.1:350787-358025 GCF_030028575.1 Malurus melanocephalus | reverse complement strand
AACAAAACCCTTTTACCAGAGCCATTTCAGTCCATTACATATTTCCAATGCTCAATTTGTGGGTGTTTTACAAAGACAGAGAGATCAGAGCCCAAGTGAAGGAAGGCTGGCAGAGCTGCCAAGCTCTGTAAGAAGCTGTAAATGAGCAAACAAGATTACTGGCACATCTTTCAAATGTCATGGGACTGAAAGACAAGAGTATTTAAATGACTTAGAAAAAGCTGAAGTAATTGAGATTTCTACCTGAGCAAAGCCAACATGAAAAAATCTTCCATAAGAATCATAGTATATCATTTGCATCTCTTTTGGATATTATATCACAGGACACACATTCTACTCTTTATCACTTTCCATACAGTTACTTAAATTATAAAAGTGAACCAAAGTTAAAGCTCAAGGGAAAAATTTAAAACAGCTGTACACATGTACTGGCCAGTGGGAAGGAGCACACTGAGCCTTTCCAGAGCAAAACCCAGAGCTGAGACAGAGCAAGGGTCCCTGTATTGRGCCACGCTGGGCAACAACCCAAAGGCACATAACTGCTGATGTGGAATTTACGTACATCACTTACGCACCACTCCCAAAATCACCCTCGCTGGAGGAGACAGCACTACTGTTAGCCAAATTCTAGGCAGCAAAGGGCAAAACACTGCACATGAACCTTAATGGAGTTATTTTTCAGAGCAAATAGTTTTTATAAATTTCATCATAGCAAAAGAATGACTTCAAGGATTTTTAGTGATGAATTGCCCAGGTCCTGCCTGCTGTCGGGTGAGGCAGCCTAAGGCGCTGGATTGGCATGCAGAGCTCCTTTCCTCTCTCCTCCACAGCTGGCCTGTGTCTGTCCACAGCTCTGCCCTAACCGGAACGACCCTGCCAGCCAGGTCAGGCACTTTTTGGGAACCGTCTCCATGTGGGATCCTTGTCCCCAAGGATGGAGTCTGCCACAGGAGGGCATGTTGGCTCCACACCTGCAGGCTTGTAGCCATTGGTAGTAAAACTCGTCAGGACGTCCCACTAGGAAAGGCAGCATCATCTGGGCACCCCTTAGCAGAGGGCGCTTCACCTCTCCAGCAACCTCTGCCCACTAAAGGATCACAAGGGCTCCACATTGCCAGCCTTTCTCCCAGCTGCTCACAGGTACCCTGGGACAACGGGATGCTGCTCTGTGGAGGGGGTGCAGCCCCAGAGAAAACCGAAGGCAGGCAGGGCCAGACTTCAGCTGCCTTCACCGGCACGGCACAGCCCATCCTCCCCTCAGCAATGGCAACGAGAGAAATTCAACGCCGAGAAATGCAAAACCCCAGCCAAAACCAAAAGCCAAGAGAGCAAGCAGCCAGCAGGGTCCTGCAAGTATGCAATACGTGGCAGCATGCTGTGTTTTATTAAACAGCAAGCACCTCGCAACACAAGAACAGTCTCCATCTCCAAAACGTTAATTTTCCTGCAGTTGATTAACTGTCCAGCATCCAGACTCACATTACCTCCGAGACTGAGCACGCGTGGGAGGGAAACTGGCAGCAACCGCCGGCAGCGAGTGCCAGTGTGCGATCGTGAAGTGCTCTCACACCACATTTGGGATTACTGCATTCCTTGGGGAGATGCCAGATACTCCCCCTGCCCCCTCCCCAAGTTTTTCCCTTTGTTTTTGGTGGATGCAGATTAGGATGAGAGGGAGTGGGTGCCCGTTTGATTTCCAATCGGACGCTCCTGCCCTCATTCTTTCAGGCAGGCTAACGATGCAGACACGCCRCCCACCCCCAGATGATTGCGTGCGAGGCTCTCAGGAGCCTCCCGGCTGCGAACAGCTCTGTTGAATACRAGTGCTGCCTCTTCAGAGCTGCCTTGCCGCGCATTTGAGCACGGAAAGACCCCTCTCAGTCAACAGCATTGCTGTTTTGTTGTTGTTTGTTTCACTGCAAACAGGAAAGGGACCGAGCTGTCCCTGTCTCCCAGAGCATGTGCCTGCCACACACAGTGTCAGCCCCAGCAACAGGAACGATCTTGTTCCCGTAAGTCAACAAACAATGTTTAGAAAGGTCTGTGCTGTGGGAGGATTTCCTAATGTAATACGAGTCATCAGACTTAAAACACATGTCTACTCTGGTGAATTTAATAAAGCAACAAGGCTGCGTAGGAAAAAAGATACAAGAAAACAAGAACTTTCTCCTGATGACTTCATCCCACAAGGGTCAACAGCAAATCAAGGGCGGCATTTGTTGGGAAGGGGAAGCTCTGGAGATTYGCTGAAGAAGTTTAAAGGAAAAGTTGTAAAGTTCAATAACAAAACCAACACTTTTTTTCTTAAAAAAAAACCCCAAAACAACAACAAAAAAACTACAGAAGTAAAACTCCATCACTTTCCCAGCATTGTACCACAAGAGCATCACTCATGCATAGAATGTTGCAACCTGTATCATCAAGGAAGGAGCACGGCCTGAGTCACTTTTCAATGTGTGGGCAACACAGGAATATGTGGATAACATTGCCTCCCCCACACACCATATTCACCCATGTCTTTTACTCAGGCAATACTAAAGGAGAACAACAAATGAGGTTTAACATTTTTAAATGTAAAAAGGAAAAATCTTCCCCCCAAGCCCCCACTAAGCCAAGAGTTTGAAGACGCTACATTAGGTTTGCAGCAGAAATGGAAATTTGCCTCTGCAAAGAAAGGGTCATTGGGCTGCCCCAGGCAGGCACCCAGWCAGTGTTCACCTCACATGCACTCAGAATAAAAAAGACATTTAGAAGATCAAATGGTGGATCCTTTTTCCATGTTCTCGGCATAACTATCAAAATGAAAGCTGATCCTGTTGTGTGGAAGCCTCTGAGTAATCTGTTGGAGTCAAGAGGAAATCCTAGGGGATATTCGTGGCTCTTGGCAGCAYAGTCCTGGACCAGCTGGACCTTGACCTACCCCAGTGCAGCCATTCCCAGGTATGCCACTGCCTGCTTCCACCAAGCAGGGCTTTGCAAAGTTGCTTTTTTTTAGAACATACAGCTGTACGAACTAAAAATAAAATAACTTTTAAAAAATAATGCATATTTGTGCAGTACACTGCAGTTATAAAAGTTTTATCTTTCCTCCTTGTGTTGCTTGGGGGCACAATTAGGTTTCTCATGTATTGTCAGGAAGATCTTCCTCTTTGCAAATTCAGGTCTTCTCAAGATGATCAGCTAATCTTTTAAATTTAAAACAAGTCAAAAAGTAGCACATTGTAGAAACATGCATCAAAATACCACATTCACACATAGAAACAATGCCTTTCTGTAGTTTAAAACATAACAAAAACAAAGCCCACASACACTTATATTAACTCTTCCAATCAGCTTTTATCACAACATTTAATCTACCTTAAGCTTTTGTACAAACACAGATGCACGAAATCTCCCATCCCCTGTACTATATTTGATTCAATATTCACCACTGAGAAGAGTGGGGATAAATATACTTAGAACACCAYCAACAACTCCTTGTGATTTTTCCCTGTGACTAAAGCAAAAGTTATTTAGAGCACAATATTCACAGAAATAAAACATTAGTCATTGGCTTCCTAATCTCAAGTCTTTTACCTGCCTTCCCGAAGTTCCAGAAGTCATGTGCTCAAACACAAAAAMATGAAGCAGCTGTTACTGAAATTCCACAAGCCATATAAATTGCAGAGTTATTTAGTATAGAAATCTCTAAACTGTGAAAATGTTTAACTTCTTTTCGGTTAAAAAGTAAGAGAGTAATAGCCAACACTGACCTACTTCAGCTACCTAATTCATAGGATGAAAGAAAGTTTAATAAGCACTAGATGGCTTTCCTCAGTCTTTGCTAGTTGTAAGGCCTGCAAGCATGTGATGTTTTTACATGGTTTTGTAAAAGTAGATCTTAAATTCTTTACTATGTGTAGTTATATTGACCTAATGAAGTTGATCACTTCAGCCAGAAGGATGTTATTTGTGAGGCTGTCACCGGCAGGTTTCCAGAYTCATAAAATACAACTGCTCATGACTCCTGATGAGTCCAGACGGTGCCCCTGGCTACCTGAAAGCTCAGTGACAGATTTAAAAATACAATTCACAGGTCACCGTCCTCAGACAAAGCTTCAGCTTGATCTAAGTGCATCGTACTAACCCACCAAGTGTAATTTTAACATAYTGCAGCTTTACACGCAAAGGAAGAAAAATCTTTCACTTTAATGATTAATCAGTGGCACTCTCAGCAAGGTTTCTTTCATTGCTTCTGACCTAAATATGAGCTGCAACTTTGTTGATGCTCCTCTYTGACTCTAGGAACACTTCAGCCTCCCATATAGCAGTCTAACAGCACAGCGGATGTGCATTTCTCATTGCACCATACCAAAGCAAATGTGAAGGCCCTGAATTGTAAGGTGTCTAAAATAAACAACCTCATCAACACAAACCTAAAAAGCAAAGATGTGCACATATTAATCTGACCATTGGAACAGCAATTTCAAATATAAGTTCTACAGAGATTGCTTAAGGAGAGGGGTAAAATCTTATAATTTTGGATAGGTTGAATGAAAATAGGATGCAAGAAAACATAATGGGGTAGATAATGCATGGTGTGAAATAACAAGTAACCTATAGGCTTTWATAAAATTCATTTTCTACCGGCTCAGACAAATCAAAGTTGTAACAGAAAAACGTGTGCTTCTCTTCTAGCACAATTAGGCATTATTTTAAACACCTGATGGCAAATACAGGTGATAGCAATTATCTTAATGATGCACCCGCATATTCAGGTTTGTTTTTTGCCTCAGATAAAACGGGTTAAGAAGATTCYGAATGTTTTTCAGCGATTTACAAAATGCAGAAATGCCCACCTCTGCCTGTGTGTGCACGCAGGGGCATGTTGGGGTAAAGCCACAATTGTGGTATCTYGCCTTGGAAAAAGCCATAAAAACTCTAGAGCGAGGAAAACCTCAAAGCACCATTAGGAGTTTTGCTCCATATTTGCGGTGCCTTTGGCATCCCCTTGCTCGGCATTTGTGACCCTTCCCTCCRCCCTGGCTGCCTGAGCACACTCAGCTCTGCCAGCCCCGTCTCTCGAARCCCCGAACGCACACAGCGCCCTCCCCATTTGCCAAACCCACCATCTGCTGCCGCAGCAGGGGTGCTGGGAAAGAAAGCTCTGCTTACATGTCACACTGCATGTTGCTGGAAATTTCTGCCATCTGCTATTGCCTCTCCTCCCATGCCTTACAAAAATATCGGTGACTAAAYAGAGAGCAATTCCTTTATCAGATGTTCTAAAGTGGTGTCAATTTGAATCATGACTTTCATTTTGATTGCTTTGTATTCACGAGAACATAACAAATCAGCACAGATTAAGGGATAAAGATGCAAGGTCAGACTCATACAGCTAGCAAATAACTAAATATATTCAACAGCCTACACCAAACCTATTTCTCACAAAAACATTTTTTAAAAACTATGATTTGGATGACTTTTGACCTGTGTGAACAACACATGATTCTCTCCCATCAAGCCCTGAATTCATCACACAAGCTATYGCAGTGGAATATAATTTAAAACCATACAGTATCCTACACAAACGCAGCCTGCCTCCACCCAGGCAGCACCCAGAGCTAGAGACTGAGCAGTGCAGGGCAYCCTCCTCAGGGTGCTCTAGGATTTYGTGAATTTGCACTCACACTGACAAGCCAAGCCTTGGATGAGGCCACATATGCAATCCAAAACACACCTGGCTACAAAGAAGCATTTTAAAGCTTCTTTGCAAAGAAAACGTAGCATGTAAAGACTTTAATACCCTCTACAGTCCAAATACTCAGCCACAGAGTCAAACACTGAAGGCTTTCAGGATGACCCAGCAGAGAGACAACACATKGCTGAGGAACAGCAGACCCACAGCCCTGATATGAAACACCTCATCATGGAAACAACAGACAGCACAGAGGGACCAGGCTGTCCAGTGACACACAGCTTTACAATCAGCCTGTTTCTTCTACACGATTTTAAGAGAGGCCTTACCTTTGTGGGTGCTCCCCGCGCACTGCTCCTCCTGCTTTGCCTCGTCCCTCTGCTCATTAGGGCCAGCACTCTCCTTGTCCCGGTGACTCAGGCAATGGAGGCAGCTGCTTCCCACACCATCCACAACCCCAAAGCTCCGTGTGAGAAGCCCCACCCTGCCCAGGGAAGGAAGGGGWTGGGGGCAGCTCATCATCAGAATGGCCCCACCCAAAATGGCCCCAGCAGCAGCTCATAGCAGCAATTGCCCCAGCTGGGCAGCTCACCAGAGCCCWGCCAGGTGCACCTCAGCTCCCAAAYGGCAGCTGGGACYCCCTCACCCATGGRMCCAGCGCCATGGCCTGCGCCTGGGAGGGGAGAGGCGCCACAGGGGCTGTGTCTCTGGGGCTGAGGGTGACACTGACCACTGGCAATGTCCTCTGTGTCTCAGCTGGGACGGGCCAAGGTGGGATTTAGRGCAGCAGCAGGGCCATGGGGCAGCAGTGGGGCTGAGGGACTGCGTGAGGGGAGCACAGGGCTGCCTCAGGTGGGACACAGCTGGTTCCGGCTGGTTCCAGCCGGTTCTGGGTGGTTCTGGCTGGTTCCAGCTGCTCTGGCCAGCTCCAGCTGGTTCCAGCAGGTCCCGGGTGGTTCCAGCTGGTTCTGGCTGGTTCCAGATGGTTCTGGGTGGTTCCAGCCGGTTCCAGGTGGTTCTTACTGGCTCCAACTGGTTCCAGCCGGTTCTGGCCGGTTGCGGGTGGTTCTAGCCAGTTCTGGCTGGTTTCAGCCGGTTCTGGGTGGTTCCCACCACCCCATGGGCCCCTCGGGTGCTGCCTCAGGGGCTGAGGCGGGAAAACRCTGCTGGCCACCAGAGATGGAGGGCAAACAGAGGCTGAGAGGGCAGAAACAGGTGGCAACAAGGCAAATTTCCCTTTGTTTCTCACCACCCAAATATATCTAAATTGTCAGGAGATTAATTTTCCGCAGGTGGCATCCATTTCTCCTGTGACAGTAYTCTGGAGGAGATGTCCCTGTCCTTAATGCCASCCACCAAATGTCACCCAGTGTGGCMCTGCCCTGCTGRGGTGGGCAGCTGGCATTTGGCCAGAGCTGGCCTACCACAGCTTGGACACATCGTACCAACCACAGCAATAAATTGTGTCCGAGCAGTCTCCCCAAGACACCCAAACCCCAGCGATAAACCCCATCCGAGCAGTGTCCTGTGAGACACCCAAACCCCAGCGATAAACCCCATC
>NW_026623323.1:316452-350495 GCF_030028575.1 Malurus melanocephalus | reverse complement strand
ATTTACAGTAAGGTTAGACTTTGTGCCTATAAGAAATAGTGTCCGTTCCAACCCCCACTGAAGACTGACAAATCACTGAAAAAGAAGACGGGGGATTTTTGTTGTCATCATTAATTAGAAACTTTCCAACACCCTCTCAATAGACGTATGAAGCCACATGTATAAAAAACAGGTTAGTACTTAATGAATAGATATTAAAAACATGAATGAATCATTACCTCCCTCTTCAGAACAGTGATTTGGTGACATTTCTTCAAAGGTGCACCACACAGCCAGTTTCCTCCCCTAGTTATTAACCATTAGCACTCCAGCTAACAAGTCATCCCAAAGCAAAGGTTTGCAATATTTTCTTTTCATTAAAGAACTGTTGCAGTAACTCCTCCCAAAGTCAAATATAGAAACTGTCATCCACAGTTTTCATAATAGTTGTTCACGTTAACCTTGTACCATGCAATTTCTCGCTTTGTTTATAACCTAGCAATATTACACCTCCAAATAACAAGAAATCATGCTGGTTCACTTCTTCATTAGCATTATTACATAATGAAAACTGTGAAGGAAACTTCTGGAAGGAAAATAAAAGTATTAAGAAAGCATTTGCCACTATTGGGTTCAGTTATGGGTCCCCATGGAGTACAACTCACTTTTATGGAGACTTGGGCAGCTGCCAGGAGATAAACCATAACACTTGTTTTGACAAATTTGGAGCAGTCCACTTTATTTAACAGGAACCGAAAGAACTCACACCAAAGCAGCATGACAAGAGACAGCTTCCATGGGAAAAGGAAGGCATGAACATTTAGACTATTTTGGAGTGCTGCCCTTTCAAGCTTGAGCATGACACTCATGAAATAAYTGGTTCCCTTGGGTACACAAATTAAAAGCCTGTTCACCATGGAGTGCAAAGCCTCTCATTTCTGAGCAGGTGAACRTGTAGCAACTAGACATTTCATACAACAAATTATCAGGTCTAGAAGCCYGGAGAACTTGTTTTCAAAAAATTCAGGGAAGGTCACAGCATRCATGGAGGAAGGAAGTACTGCTCTACCAATTATTTCTTTTCTGTGCTAAAACACAGAACAATTTCACCAGATTCAAGCCAAAGGAAAAGTTGACCTGGTCAAGAGTTAAGAGGCCAAGCAGCAACATATTTTTGATATTTCTGTGCACCTCCCATGTTGAATAGCACATGAAGATACACTAGAGTGTTCACCAGAAAGTGATTTGCCTTCAGGAACCATAAAAAACTTGATTTGTCTTCTGCCAAATTTTGTGAGCTTAGAAAATCTCAATTAGATTAAAAKAATGCTTTAACATGAAACACTGACTTATCTGGTTTTGGGAAGGGAGGTGRAAGGGACAGAGTCTCTGTGACTCTTTATCATAACATTCTGGCATTTTATGTATAAACACAAATTCTGAAACATCTATAAAATTTTACTTAAACCCAAAATAGACCAAGGATACAAAACACAAAAGATTCCACTTCTAATATTGCTTTGAACAGACAATGTGTCTTCATGTAGTATTTGATTTAATGCCCATTTTACCACAGATGGTATAATCACAAAAAACTGAACACTTGAAAGGAATTTAACAAACAGAACCAGATGTAAAACATCTTGAAGCTAASAAACTCATCACAAAGATTAAGGAAGACAGGAAAATACTGGGTTTCAAARCTTCCAGCAGACCAACACATCTGTGCAGCCCAGAAATGCTTTCCTACTTCCTGATGTGTTTACACAGCGAGGAGATGCAGCAGGAGCTGGATCAGAAGCAATTCTCTTTAGAGGTTTCATTACCGTGTCTCTGCAGCAGAGCCAGGGCACAAAATAATATTATTAATGAATAATAATACATAAAATGCAACTGGAGAACATGGATGCACTGGCCTTGGCAGAAGTAATACAGGCAGGTGGGAAACAAGGAAGAAATGTGCTGTTATACTCCAATAACTAATATTAAAGTAGATGGACATTAAAGAATCTATGAACAATTGTGCATTTTATTACTGGTTAAGGGGAGGGCCCTGTGGASCAACTTTGCAAAACCATTTTTAAACTGTAATAAGAACACCCTGCAAAAAGATGCTCCTTTCTATGAATGCTTAAAGGAAATGATACAAACAAGCAAATTAACATTTCCTTTATTTAATCTTCAGAAGCAACAGTCCTCCTGAAGAAATTCTGCCCTCATCTACACCAGCCTTGTAACCATATGTACTTTTTAAGGCTGTGCTTACGAATTTAATTCCTCACATTGGCCAAGGATGACCATTAGCACCTACATCCTCAACACCACAGTTTTAAAGTCCAACACAAAAAGCAAACACTAGTYTGCCTGAAAATTTTAAATGCCTCAAACTTCCCAAAAGTACTTGTTTGAAATTTGAGTGCTGATCAGAAGAGAGCAGAAACTTGAGCCAAGCATGGGAGAGCCAAGATCGTGGAGAGGTGAGCAGACACCACCAGCAGCCAGGAAAGGCAGCAGTGCCAGAAGTGTTATTTCCAGTCTCCAGTCATGACTCCTAAATCCCTTMAAAAAAAATCTTTCAAAGCTCTCATCCACTGTAGTGGTTCTGGACACTGTCCACATTAATCACTCATAGGAAAAGAAGAAAATGTTATGCTTGTGCAAGCAAAAAGCTCATCAAGCTGCATGTAAAATTGAAAAGTTTGCCCTTTCTAGCATTTGGAGCCCAAAAGTACAATGGAAAGAAAGCACTGAGTCAACAGCAGAGCATCTGCAACCACTTTGAGAGAAGATGGAAGATAAGCAGTGCTGRAGGCATGCTCAGGAGGAGTTTCTACGTGACAGCTGCCTTCAGCATTCCAGTTTGCTGGCTGTTGTCACCGTTTGGTTCAAAGAGAAAYGCTGCTGCCACAGAACTCATTTTAATACCGTTTCAGCAAAATATCTCTTGCTCCCCAGGGATTAGATACCTAGTTGTTGCCCATCCAGCTTCCAAGAAAGATTCAAAACTGTCAGCAATTCACCTTCACCATGTCAGCTTTGCACTGATTTCTGAATGCTGGGCTACATGAAGAGATCTTGCAGTATTGAAAGAATCAGCATTCGTAGCACTGAACTGTCACTTCTAAGCACCTGGTGCTAATTGAAACAAAAGGAAATTATCCTTTGGTTCCATTTTGTTTTCTCTTAGTGTATTCATGTGTAACCATACAGCAAGATTTACTGTCTACARTAAATGTCCTTATGTCCTCAACCTCAAAAAAACTCACATCCTCTTTRGTTTTATATTGTATATACACAGCAKRAGATCACAGTTCCCATGGMTGGCTTTAGTTTTGGGACTATAAGCTGTGGCCATGTGCATTCCAGGCCTCTTCAACTCTTCTGGGTAACAAACAGTGATTTCTATCACAGAAAAAAAAGTGTAGCAACGTCCCTATCAGTCTGTGGTCCTAAGGTTATTAAATTAGTAGCAACATTATTTCTTGAAACATTCATCACCCATTGTTAGAAGTGACACATTTTTACTTCATTATATAATTATTTGGGGATTTTTTTCTCATGTTTTGCTTTTTCCATCTGTTAGGTTGCATGAAGTTGCAACACAATTTTGGCACAAACTGGGTAATTTCCATCACAATGTATTCATTTTTCTTCATATTTKCATCAACATCTGGAATCATTCTACATTTCTCAGAGAAAATATTCCCCAAATCTTACTCCTTAGAAGAGTGGGGAAATTTGACACTASACGATGCTCTGACTAACACAAAAATGTTCTACATCATTTGAGCTTGTTTTCTTAATAGTAAACGTTCTACAAAGTCAGAGGAAAAAAAATCATCTTTATTAACCTACAGCTCTTCCTAATAACTGTGTCAATATTCAAAATTGGCAAGTATGACTGTTCGATTACTTTATTTTTTTTTAAAGTTTGCTTTATTAACTCATGAAATCATGTAAAATATTAGAATTATACACACTATAAAAAAGCACATCTGTAGCACAGGAAGCAAAGATARGACTCAAATTTTCCTTGATATAAATATAGCATCTACAAAAAGCCTTTTGTAATTTCTGGCTTCTTGTTATTTCTGCTCCTGATACTATCTTAAACCAAATAAAAATAAAGGAATTTTATACCAAAGCACAAGTGTATTGTGTGCTTTTCAGATTACAAGATATTCCTCACTCACAACCACCCCTAACTGAAGAWAAGAACTCCTTTCTCTTCCACTATTCTCAAATACCTCCCCCCCTACCTGACTGCATGCCCCTACACCTCACCACTTTCAAAGAAGCTGTCAAAAATATTGCGGACACCAATCACATACATAGCAAATTTTTCTACACGTTCCCCAATTTTTACATCTTCTAAAATCCTCAAAAACTTTGCAGCAACTCCAAATAAAACCAAGCCTTCCTTCTGCTCAGATCTCTGTGCAAAGGAAGCTGTTCTTCAAGGATAACTTCTGCCCATCACACCTTTATTAACCAGCTTACATCAGTACTCATAAAACTTGTGTAACCATGTTTTCTAGGACTTCAGAAAAATAAGTGTCTTCCAGTAATTGTTAGGTTGGAATGGGGGCCAACAGGAAAGAGAGATGGCTCACTTATAATCTTTACAGAGCTTGGAGACCCCATCTGTTTTCTCTGGTGTATTGGCAACATGTCTTAGAACACAACTTTTTGTTCAGACTGAAAATCACCAGTTTTGTTCAGTGACTGGTAGTAGAGAGAGACATGGCCAGTTTGTCCAGGGAGCAKTCCTGCTGCTGCTGTGCCATGCCAGCTGCTGGGAACACTGCTTGTACAAGGAGAGCAGCCAACAGCCCTGATGCTCCACTACCTCCTCCCATCCCACACCAGCTTTACACTCTGTTGAAGCCATGGCAAGCAGTATGTCCAAATAAATGGTCCACAAAGGAAGCTACCTTGCTTCAGACCTCACTGTTGGTCAGACATCAGAAACACCATGCAATCTGCAAGTCCACTGCCTGTACATTTCCACCTAGTTTATATCARTGCCTGGTAATTTGGCGCTTCCTGCCACACCCTTCAGCTGTCCTCAAAAGAACAGTTACGGATCTATTTCTCTTACAGACTTGTTCCCACACCCCCAATTCTCAGCAGGTATTCAGAAAAACAASTCCCAGATTTGTGCGAGGTCATTGAGCCAGGAACAGCCACTGAAGTGGAGAGCTGTGTCTATAAAAGTCACCACAGAGACGGTGTTAGGCTGGGCTAACGAGATAGCCAAGAGCACTGAGGGAGGCAGAGCAACACTGAACTTGCACCAGCACCTGTGGAGCAAACAGACAAAACTGATCGTGTATGTGTGCATATGATCTCAGTGAGACGGATGTGACTCCTGCCAGCCTGACTGGCCCTGTCCCAGCAGCACAAAGAAAGAATTCCCTTCCTCCCACCCCAAGACACACTGGAAGTGACAGTAAAATCACTCTCATGAAGAACACACACAACTCTTCCATTAATCTGACCAAAACACAGTCAGTCATTAAAATGGGAAGACCAAAGAAAGAATAGAACTCATGAGCCGAACCACTAAAACCTGCTATGAATCRAACCTGTGATAATTTAACTCCTCTTAGATTCAGGAGAAGTACTTCAAAAAAGCATTCTCACTTAAAAGACACACAGAGACACTACATGTGATATAAAAGAACAGTAAAACACACGAAGCATTAGCATGTGAAAGAAACATGTTGCAATTATGTCAGATACTGCTTTTTATATTTTATTAACAAGCAAGCATCCCTGGAACTGGCTCTATATAAAAATACGTCATGAACCAATCAGAWTACAAGGGAGTTATATAAATTTATTTTATGCAACACTGATTAGTTTTGAAATTTTCCATTYGTAAGGTTTTAATTTCAACTTTTATTTTTTAAAAAATCACTAAAAGGACACAACCCACAAAAATACAATCTGTATCTGCTCTATATTTACAGATAACTGGTCACTATTAAGGCACAGATTTAAAACTAACGTTTTATGTAGCAAGTCAAATATTTGTGCATAATGTAACACTAACAATACGATATACTGTACTGTTATATTCCCTTTGTGGAATCAAAGTAAGTGAGAATTTTTTTACTTCCAGTGTGTTCTTTTTTTTTTTAATGTGAAGCCCTACTGAAAAATAATGTTGTTCATGGGAAATTCTTCACTTTGGTGTAGATGAAATWGGCACTGCTCAGCAAAAGACCACATCAACTTAATACTGTAATAAAATCAGTTTCTGAGTATAGTACCGTCTGCATTCATAGCATGTGCTTACAAAAGACTAAAAAACTGAGTGTAAAGCTTTCTGATGCTTTTAAGTTTAGGCAAAATGAGCAAGAAGGGGTTGCAGAAAATTCTGTACAAAGTGTTGCTGAACATTTACTTGATTAAAAATACTTTATAAAATAACGAGTCAGAATACAATTTGATTTGCAAGCACTGGGCTGGCAAATGCAAACATTTACATGATATCTTATCCTTTACAAGCATGTAAATAGTCCGTGTGAATGGACCTATCTGCATGCTCAGAAGTAAGCACAAGTGTAAATCATTTCAGAGTGAGAAGCTGTGCCTTCCAAGAGGGTTTCCATGAGGTTGCTCTTCCCTGTGTCACACACACACACACAAATCTCTCATGGACACATGGATATTGACTCTTGGCATTGAGCACTGTAACTCGGTGTGAACGACTGTGTGAGTACCAGATAAGAGTTTTAGCCAGTTACAGCTGCAGTACCATTTGTAAACCAGACGAAGCTACTACTTGATCTACAGGGGAAGTCACCCAGTTATACACTATTAAGTAGATATGGCTGAAATGAGCACTGAGCAGCAATTTTTAGCTAATCACAAGACTTTATATTATTGCTTAATCATCTATGCCCTCAAGTAATAGTCTCTTTAAATTCCCTTTGTGTGTGCAAATTTCTCCATACATCATTTTGCATTCTCACCTTAAAAGAAAGAATTATCCATGGAAAGTGTCAAAACTCTCTCACCCATTTTTTGCATAAACCCCAACTACTGTAAATGTTATTCTAATGCCTTCTGCTWAGAGCACTTGACAGTGGTTCATGTCCATCTCAAAAGGCTTGTACACTGAACATAAATAATACATTACAGTAGAGGTAATTCACAATATTTCTCATGGGAATGCTTTTCAATTAATGATTGGAAACTACACATTGCATTGCAAAAAGAGGCACTTTATGGATTCCTTCATTATATTGAAACCCTTCATAAACCCATAACACAACATCTGTAAAGACAGAGGAATAACATTGCCAAATCTTTCGGACTTTCACAGTATAAGAATGCAAAAGTTAGCTCTAGCCACTTAGAACATGGACTCTTTCTGTTGAACATAACTTGTTTCAGAAATAGTTCATCTCCAGAGTTTCAAACACTTCTGCAGCTGACAATTACAAATCTAGATCGAACAAAACAGATGCTATGACACCTATTTTATGTAGGTCACTTATTGCTGCATGCATAGTCATGTAAGTAACATGTGTCATTTATTAAATGGCAACAGTGCTGTCTTGTCAAATTAGATTAGTTGTCTGTTTAATCAAACTGACAGCCCAGAGCTCTAGTTTGACGAATGCCTTTCGGTCTCTACCATAAATCTGCAGTAGATTAGTTTAATCTCTTAYGTATTGTAGGTGTATAGAATCTAAAAATAAAAGTCTGATATAAATAAGTGTCCTTTAGTGGCAGGGTACTAAAAATTGCCCTTTGCTTTGACACAACCATTAAAAACAGTTTTAGCATAACAGGCAGCAGTTAAATATGTTGACTGCAAAGGGTTAATATTGCAAGGKCCATTTTGGTCTTTCATTGCATCTGTTACAGTGAGTATTATTGCAGGCAGCACTAGACTGCTTCATAAGAGCATAATAGCACTGGTCCACTACCAGATGACTTGATTTTGGAACAATCTCTTCAGATAACTACCTGGGAGACAGAGAGAGGAAAAAACAATTCTGCGTAAGAACCAGTTTCTAGTACCATTATAGTGAGATGTGACTTAATGCAGGAACACCTGAAAAAATTTGATTAGTGCCAATATAAAAATTGATATGGAAATGAAAGAGAGAAATAAATTTCCACAGGACAAGAAATCAGAACATGTAAAGTGCAGAAAGACCTCAATAATTATTTTTAAGCAGTACCAGAAAAATCCATCTTGATAAAACCAAATCTATGCTCTCTGGCATCCCAGCTCTTCATTCTTCCTTCATTCAACAAAGTAAAAAATTCAGTGCATACATTATAGTTATAGGTAATAAAATACTAAACAAAGAACCCTATATTATTATTATTGCAAATTCTGTCCAATCTACATGAGTAAAACGTAACCCACATTTGGTGTTTCAAAAAGACAACCGACAACGTGTTCTCTCTGATTGTTTTGGCACAGTACTGTGCAGACTAAACGCTTTGGTCCTTGACACCCAAACTCCCAAAGTGCAGAGGGTGGTGTGCAGTGAAGGCTGTCCACAGGATTGCCATGTCCATCTGTCCAGCTGACTCTGTGAGCCCAGCTTCCTGCTACCAGCGCCCGCTGACGCTGGCAATGTCCGAGTGATACTGGCGCGGCAGTCTCCCGCTGGCTCCGCCTTCCAGGAACGAGGCACGCATGTTGGATGGGTCAAAGAGCTTTCTTCGGTTTTTATTCAGTTCTGGAGAGGTCAAGMACACCCACAAATATCTCCCATCAGAAATTCATTTTAATATTTGGATCTAAACCAAACGCAAGACTTCTGTTTAAATGAACAAAGGGTTTTAGACAGACACAGTRTGAACTGAAAACATCTGTGAGATACTCCTTCAATTTACAATTCAACAGGATAATAAGAGTATCAGGTTAAGACTCAGGCTCCTTGGGACACAAGCATCTACTTGGGGCAATTCTWACTTGGCACTGATACAGCGTGAAGTAGATAATTTTTTGCAATATTGAYTTAGAACAAATTGACATAGCCGAAACTTATAAAATTTTTTGTAATAATACTCAAAGACTGCAATCTTCCTRGAGGCACAACCATGCAGTGTAGACTGAGATTGACAGAAAAGCTTATTACCAACCTGATCATTTCTCAATGCACAATTCTTTGTTTTAAACATAAATCTGCAGCAATATTTTAACAAGGACTTTCAGAAAAAAACAATGTTCACCTCTCATTTAAACAAGGACCCTAATCTTGTATTAGTAATAGCTCATCCAAAATATTTTTCTTTTCCCCATTTTTTCTGTTCTTGTAAACAAACTCTGTGCTAGATACAAATCACTGAAATATTACACAGATTTTCATGACTGCAACTGAACTATGTACATTTGCAAACCAAAAAACAAAAATAACCCAMAAAGTTCCCCMAAAGCAGGCACTTTTTCCCAGTAGKACGATTGCTTTGCTAAKCAATAAAAAGGAGGACAGGGAACCATAAAGTTGGAAATGCCGGTTCTGACTGGCTGTTTGGACCCTGTAGTGCCTGTATGCCCAGAGATTCCAGGACCCACAATCTGGGGGCATCMAACTTGACAATCTGCTGAGAAATGAACTTTCTACCAAGATCTGCAGGACTATTGCAATGTGAAACATCTATAAAACCAGAGCTTTTAAGTACCTCTGGTGAGGGGCAACCTAGTGTTATCTCTGTGGACTCTACTCCTTTTCAGTCTTTCCAAGGCTTTCGTCCTTTCTTGGCTATAAATACATAAATTAAGTGAGAAGAAATCAAACAACGCTTAAAATCAATAAGGATACACTGTGTTTTTTACCTGAGATTGCAAGCAGCATTTTCCTTCTGGCACCAAAAGTGGTAATTCCCAACTCTTTCAAATCTTGATCAGTAAGAGTAAGGAATGTCTGCAGATCAATCTGAAGTAAAAAGAAATAGGAAAATTAGGCAAAACAACTCTTTCCACAAAATATTAAGTAATAAATGTGTTTCAGAATAGCTTCATTTTGTTCCCTGCTGCATTTTACAGTTACTCTGCCAAACTATTCTTTATATGTAAACAGCAATCACGACTTTTCAATGGCTTCTTCACACAGTTGCTCAATTTGCTGCATTTCTGGCAAAGAAGGAGAAATTAAAAAGTAATCTGCTCTAAAAAAAGTGAAGAAAAAAAATTAGTCTTACTTATTTGTGAGCCTTGAAATGTTGAGTATTTACCACAATTGTAAAATGTATGATCTGGCTTTGAACAAACAGTTCGTGAAAATCCTGTCTCAGTGTAAGCTCTAAAAGTGGTTTTTTTTGGTGAAGAGACAATAATTACTGCTGGAAAGCACCCTACCCACACAGAGGTGCCTGTGAAGGAACACCAACCTCTTGCTGCTGGAACACATCTGTGTATTTGCCCAAACCGAGTTTGCTGAAGAGCTCAGGCAGGTCAGATCCCTTAAACAAACTGTTGAGGTTACAGCCATTGCTTCCTGTCAGCGAGGAAATGCAGTCCATGTAGTTACTGCTGCTGAGATAGTGTTCAGCTGAAAGGGAACAAGTGCACTCTTGAGACACATCACACAAGGGCACCATTTCCCACCAACATTATACTCAACYAGATCATTAAAATTATAGACTGTTGAAATCTTTATTTTTCAAGGAAAAAATAGCCTCTCAGTGGCTCAGAGAAYGAACARTATAAAGCAATTTTTTTTTGTTAATTAAGTTCCAATATTTGTTTTCTTTATAGCTGCTTTTGTCCAGCCAACTCATTGCTGTTTCTTTGATCCTTCAGCCACACATTTTATTCTCTGGGAAAGCTACAGCTGCCATAAAACATTTTCTTTTGCTGCCAATGAATTTATGTTTCTGATTTTATTCTAGCACACACATTAAAACATTTTTAATCCTTATTTTAATAAACCTGGAACTTTAATTTTTATCTAATGAACTTGAAAACATCAGTAGATTGATTTCAAATAAACTTGGCATCTCTTTAGTACTTCAAGTACTCAGAATATGATGTACAGCTGTTCACAGCTCAACTAATGTGMTTTTAAAAACCACAGATTTTTTCTCTAATTGGAGCTATCCTTTCTTACATGTCCAAATTTTATTATCTGTGTACTCAGAATCTGGGATTTAAGTTTTACACAATTTTAAAAGTAAACRCAACAACATAAATTAAAAATAGAACGGTACTTATTTCCCCATAAAGCATATAGGTAGTATGGATTTAGTATTCTCTACCTCCCCTTTTCACTCTTTCAGAAAAGCATCTATTAAGTTATTAAAAAAATAAGACTTCAACTAAAGTAAAACTTTAATTTGTAAACTTCAAACATTGTATAAAAAGTAATTACAAAATATACAGCCTGTATTCACAGAAACCAGTATTTAAAATCATGCTAGGCTATGCCAAGCAGATGGACAGGCTTCTTTTCACAGAATTGCCTGAGTCAGAARGGACCTTAAAGTTTGTCTTATTCCAAGTCTTCTGCCATGGGCAGGGACATCTTCCACACTCCAAACTCCATCCAACCTGACCTTGGACAGTTCCAGGGATTGGGCAGCCACAGCTTCTCTGGGCAGTGCCAGTACCTCACCACCCTCAYAGGRAAAATGTTTCCACAATATCTGATCTACATGTATGCTCTTTCAGTTTCTAGCCATTCCCCTTGTCCTGTCATTACGTGTTCTTGTAAATTTTATCCCCATGTAGAGAATCATGCTTTAAAATTCAGTTTCAGCCAGGATTATGACTTCACCATGAGCAAACAGCCCAATAAAGCCCTGGTAACAAAGCAGAATGAGAGCAATCTCAAAATAAAACTTCACACAGGTCTGGTTTCAGTATACCTTGAAAAACCACAGCAAAAAGTTTTTAGCAAGAATGTCTGGCATTTAACAAATACCCTTAAAAGTTTTCTAGTCGGACCATTATTTGTATATCAGGTTACACGAGCTTGTACTTCTCAATTTGTGAAAAAAAAAATAATTACAGGTGTCAGTAATTTAAAACCCTAGTGAAGTCACGGCACATTCATATTAAAATAAATAYTGGCATTAATATGATTGTTTTCTTTTAATCAGATCATAAGAGTTTATTWACCTGATTTGTTTTGTTTCCGTTTGGGGCTGCCAATTGAGGAGACAAAATCATGAGCAGTGGGTCCAAGGCCATTCCGGTCTCTCCAGTTATCGGATTCACTGCCACTGCCCAGGTGCTCCCGACTGCTGGACCGGGACAGAGACATGGATGAACCCTGCAAATCACACAAACAAAAGCTGTGCTGAAAACAGAGCTTTCATTGTGACTCAGATGTTTTCTTTGAAGCAGYTCAGTTAAAAAGCAGCTTTTAAAGCTTGCAAACATTTTTTTGGCAGTTGATCAATAGTCAAATAGTTGCAAACCGGACACAAAAACAGCAGGTGTGCCTCAAGCATATGCAGTTTACAGTTTTCAAGCAGGAGTTATTTAAAGACCATGATTCAAAATAAATTGCTCGGTATTTCCAARTTTGTTTCCAAAACATTCCATGGTATCAAATTCCCACACAAATTCTAGACTAAGCAGTCTATTGACTACATCCCTTCACAGGGAAGAGAACATAACAACATTTATCTGAAGATAAGTGGATCAAGTACACAATACTTTACAACAGTCTTGCACAAACACTCCAACAATTCTGCCATGGTTTGTGAATTTGTAGTTGTTTTGTCTGGGGTGTTTTTAAATAGATTTTCATATTCTTGTGAAACACTGATTATCAACTCTTATCACTGTGGGTCAGAGCATCCCAATACAAGGCAACGGTATTCAGTGGGAACATACCCGAAGGAAAGAGACTTTATAAATATCACATACTTACATGAGCTAAAAATTGTGGAAGTTAACAATTTAATTCTATAAACTTTCATCAAATTGCAATTGAAAAGCATCACTTAAGAGGCAGCAATCTTTTACACTATCTAGCAAAAGTGACACCCCTGAAGAAACACTGGTTAGAATCACAGACACACTTAGAGATTTTTATATATGAAGGCCTGGGGGAAAATCCCACCCCAGCACAACCAACACAGAAAAGTAAACAAAAAAAAAAAAAAAAAAAAAAAAAAAAAGAAAAAAAAACCCCACAGATTTGGCTGCAGCTTTTTCTTTCCCCTAGTTACTACTGCATTACATGTAGCCAAGCTACATGTACCCGAATGGCTCCGAAAGTTGACATGTCAAGAGGAGGACAACAAGGAACATTTTCATCCTGGCTGAATATTTCTTTTGCATTAMCAGGTATATCCTAGAGAGTGAAGAAGTCCCCTTCTTCAAGAAACATGCCATTTACATTTTACAAAAGCAGGACAGAAAAAGGTGTCTCCATGGAAGCTGGGAAGGATTACAGCAAGGAAACAYTAAAAAGCAACTTCAGAATGCTGTTGAGAAGAAAGGAAGAAATTCCCTGCACARTTGCCATGCAGGGACTCTGAAGAGAACAGCTGGACCCATCTGCCTCCTGCCTGGGAAARCTCTGGGCCCAGTGAACAGTGCAAGCAGAGAAAGCTGTCCCCATTCTGTCCACAGAAGGAAAGAGGAGCTACTCATTCTGCTGCTCTCCTCCACCATGCACTGAATCACATGATACAGTTTACCTGTTACATATACACTGTTTTCATCAGGCTACAAAATCCCTATGGCTTATTAGCAACTACCCAGACATTTGGTCCTCTAAGTTGTTTTAAGCTGCTTTAAACAAATATGTTTTAAGAAGCAGACTTCTATGCCTCTATGACATCTATAAAACAGACATAACTTTGTGTGTTGAGCTGAATGTATTCCATATGCCTCAATATTTACGTAAGAAATATTTTTCACCATAAAAAATATTTAGAACAGTTATCTGCAAGAGTTTTTTTTTTACAGAAGTTATAGACATTTCTCAAGAGAAATAACTCTATCAATTCACTAAWAATAAATTTCCATTACAATACACTTTGATATACCTCATATGTAGTTGTCATGGATGGCTTGTATGATACATGATTTGCTCTTCTTAGCTCCTTGATAGTTTCTGCAGGCATTGATTTAGAGAACCCCAAACCACTCCATGTATTTGTTGGAGTTCTCACTTCTGTTACAACTGGCTTCTTCAGCATAGCTGAAAATACAGAGACAAATCAATAAACCTSAGCCTTAGTAAAGGATAATACTGAAGCTGTGTTTGCTAACAGCTTAAGCCCCAACAAACAGCAATCTCTAAACACCTCCACTWGCTACACAGCTTGAATCCTCCCTTCCTCAAGGCAATTTACTCTGCCAGAGGATAGTGAAACGCCACAGGGCTGCATGGAAGCCAAAAGAACCCTATCTGTTTCAAAGAGAGGAGCTCCTGTTTTTCGTTTGGTGAACAGGTAATTCGGTTTATTTTATAACAGGGTCAAAGATATGGTTAAGCCCCTTACCAATTCTACAACTTAATTTATCCCTGAAAAAACAGGCCATTTAGCTGACATGACAMACACCTTAAAGCTTAATTTGCATCCAAATAAAGTGAATTATTACAGTACTGAGCTCTCTGAAAACAATATTGATCATTTGCATACTGATACACTTACACATCCCATCTGCAAGCCGTTTACACTGTATTTTATACTATGTTGTTATTAAGAAATTTTTGGAATATAAAGCTAATATACAAACCTTTCACTACCACGTTCAGATTTTATTAAAAATCAGATTACAAAAACTTCAGGAAATCTTTCATCCATGTACTAACAAGCTTTTCAAAAGTCACWGTTCATCCACATACCTTTGGTTGCCAATAGTTTCTTCTGTTCATAGTCAAATGCCTAAAAATTAAACATGCAGAAGATAGTTTAATTGCCATTCTAGCTAAATGTCACTCTAGTACTCATCTCTTAGGGAAAACAAAGGGTCCCAAAGTGGCCAATGAATACACCTAGGAAAAWCCTGAAATACTGCACAGTCATTTGATGGTAGTCCAGCTAAAGCCTTAGTTACTTCAATTGTTCACTCAAACACAGATAAAGATTTTAAATAACGATGTGATTTCCATTGGAGGGAGGCTGCAGCAGTATTTACAAACTGCTTCGGCAGAATTCTTCTTTGTTTTTTTTTTAATAAAACATCTTTCATGCATAATATCTCTTCCTTAACCATCTGTTCTTAGCATTTAAAACATTCCTCAACAACACAAAAATGATAACATCTTAGCAAGTCTAGGCTGTTATCTTGTTTTTGTGATTTTTAATACTCTTTCAGGTGTAGCTCTTCTCTACATACTCATCTTATGAGAGGAAAAGAACTTAAAATTTTGGAGAATTTAAAGAACTTTTATATGTGTTTCACCTATGTTAGTGGAAGATGTGAAGTTTAAATACCCCTGATTAAATAAGATACACTTYGCTGAATTACAAATTAGGAAAACTAACCACACAAAATGACAAAAATGCTATATTAGCCTGAGGTATACCTAAAATAACTAGAGTAATACTAAGGAAAAGGGCTGTAAAACACTAACCTTCCTCTTGTTCCACTACGCTGTGGAGTCTGGTTATACCCATACTCTGACAGATCTATACTGAAAATAACCCTGTTACTGCTTCCTGACAGTCAAAGGGCTCTCCTCCCGCTTTGGGGAGATTTCCAGTAGCATGCTAGCAGATTGTATTTGTAGGCTGTAATTAACCAAACTGTCACTGCACATGAAAAGTTTTAACATGTATTTTGTAACGATAATTCTCTCCAAGCAACAATATAAGATTTCTTGCAGTCAAATAATGGAGACAAATAAGATTTTCTGTACTTAAATGTTTCTTACTCAACRGAAGCATAGGAGCTACTCCATTTTCAAGAATTTTTGTTGACAACTCATTCCTCAGCTGGGCTGAAATACTTTTACTCAACTGGTAATGACAATTCAGTCTGCATTCTATGGTAACTTCACTCTGCAATTAGCAAGGTTGATGCTTGATTGGCTTCTTTCATGGACACCTACCTGCATATTGACAAAGGAGGGCTGTGGAGCCAGACGTGCTCTCTCYGAGTTCTGCTGGGCGGCCGCTGCTCGCTCCGCTGCCCGCTCGCTGCCCGGGGCTTTCTTATCGGCCACGGGGCCTTCCGAGGGKGCCAGCTCTGCCTCCGAGAGCAGCCTCTCCGCCGTGCTGCGGGCAAAGGCACTGTTAGTTAGCTCAGGCTGCTCCCCACAGCACMCAACGGGCAGGGCAGTGCTGATCACTCAGCTTTACCCTGACAAAGCTGGCGGTCAAATTTAAGACATATCAACACGCAAATATCTCAGTGTTTTTAGCAATACTTCCAAAAGTTTCAGCTCTCCTGCACTGTTTTCTCTGTCAGGGAAAGAAAGCAAGTATTCCTCCTTCCTATATTACCAACGAAGAGGAATAGTTCATAGATTCACTTTTGAGCTGTCTGGAATCACTGCATGCAATTCCTGCGGGGTGACTTCCCATTTAGCCTTGCTCAGGCCAGCAKTTCTAACGGGTTCATAGTTGTAGGATAAAGACAGATTGTGCAATAGGGACTCAGAAAGTTGGCATACATCCCACATGCTTTTACAGTTTCAATAACTGCAGTCCTACATGCCCGCATTACCTCTTAATGCAATCCTTTTTTTTTCTTTCCTAAAACCCCAGCCACATCTTAGGCCTACTCTAGAACAGTATAAACTCTTACTTCAAAGCCATTTTYGAAGCTGTAAACTACTACCCACAAGGAAACCCTGTGCACTATGTCCTCAACAAAAAGAACAAAACACACAAATAAATTTGGTTAGCAGGATTGCTKGGATTTTTAAACTGTGAAAGCAGAATTAATGAAATACATATCATAAACTTGAAAGTGTAAATAAACAAAGCAAAAGAAAATATGTGTCACGAACGAGTGGTGATAGAGAGTTCCCGAACAAACAATGAGAACACGAGTACATTGGACAAAAACATTRCATTAAGAACAAGCCCTGTGCTGCCAAGATGTACTATGACTCAAATGAGCCTTTCCCACTGCTGGGTCATGAAAAAACCAACCCAACCAAAATCATCACTGAGACAAGTGTTTGAGAACATGCTGCTATGCCCTGAATACAGCTTTCCTAAGAAGAAAAGAACCTCAGCTACACACAAAAGSAAAAAGCTGTCAAATTATTCTCAAAGCAATCAATAAAGAAGGAAATTGCAAAAAGGTATACTTCAGAAACAGGTAATGAAAGCTCCTCTGATAAAAATCTCCATTCTTTTGTGGGGGAGGAGAGAAATTTTTTGAAACCCAAAACCAAACAGGACGAACAAAAAGCCTTCAAAGTCTGCGGTTATTAGACTTATGAGGGGCTATATTAATCCCTAATGTGATGGAAAATCAAGGCCAAATAAAATCAGTTCTTTGAGTATCCTATGACTGAACCACCCCTTCTATGTACAAAAACGTGAAGTAATTTCRTGTTGTGAAAGTTCCACTAATCTGTGTTTACAGGCTCAGCTTACTGTAAGTGGGAGTTTTTGGTGCCTTGCAGTAACTCCACCGTCTGTCTCTTGGCACAGCCCTGCTTGCAAGAGCTCATCATCTGCTTCAGGTCACTGGTGTTTGCAGAATGGGACGGACTCCGGGGCATGCCCACTTCTACAAACGCATCATTGCAACCTGCAGGGCCCATAAAAAGGAGAGGTAAGCCACCACTTTGCTGTGCTCTACTGAACTCGCTGCAGGAATGAGAGCTAAGGGAGAAAACCTCCTTTTCCTCCTCACAGGATTGTCTTCAGGGATAACAATTTTGTCATGGTCAAAYAGTCAAGACATACAAGTTCAAATGCACAAAAAAGTGTTAGCATGCACCTATACAGTAGTCATCCTTAGTATTTTGTTTCTTCAAATATTTAAGTAYTATTAATATTAAATGTGAATGCTGACAATTTGAAGTGACTGAGTATTCTGAAGAAATTTGGTTTCATACCCAGTTTTAAAAGACCTCCCCAGGTGCTCAGGAAGCTTCTGCTGGAAAAAGAGTTCCCTCACTTCATGTTCAAATATCTTTAGAACAAATATTTATTTCTACGAATATTTATCACTTAAGTGGGCAATGTACCTTTCATTCAAATCAGCATTTTAAATGACCACAACCCTAAATAAGAGAGGATCTCCTTCTTGATCAGTACTGGCAAGGGAAGCAAGGCCTTTACACGTATTTGCTCAAGCTTGAAGTGGTATTGACTTCCCCTCTCCCTGCATGATAGGGAGAGTTAAGTACTTCAGCTTCTAAAAGGCAACAAAGCTGAAATGCTGTTGCAAAACATGCAAATAAAATTATTTCCCTGTGTCATCAAGGTTAAATCTACACAGAATTTTAGGCAAAAACCTTCTCAGATACATTAAATACCTCCTTTTGCTACAAAGCAAAAACAAAATATTATTTTAACCATCAGAGATTGCTTTAAGCAAAGAGTTAAGCTCCTGAAAATAGAATAAAATCCTCATATGTTATCTCTCTCCGCTCCTGTGAAATAAATAAATTGTTGCAAGTGCATTTATGTTGATTCAAGGTGTTTCTATCAATAGTACACCTCAGTTACCACAGGTTCTATTTACTTTCTTTGAGAATGAATACAGGAGATACAGCACTATTTTCCTTTAATGTGGTTGCAAAACCAATTCACAAGGAATATCTTTACATTTTTGTATCATGAATTGTACACAGACTGCACAAACACTACCAGACAAAGGAATGCAATGTCAAAATCTTACCTTCTTCGCTATTTGCCTTGGCAGCTACTTGTTCTGAGGCACCRTGAGTATTTGTTTGCCTTACTGCATCACTGTGGGTTGTGCTCAGCACATTTTCTCCCAGCGATGTGGCAGACAGTGCAGCATACTTGATATTTGAGGCCTGAAAAGATTGTCACAAATCACTGAAGTGATTTTTATGCCTAAGGAAATATTGAAACAATTCCCCTTTTCTATCTGTGCAGGAGAGCAGTAAATCCATTCCTGGTTTAGCAGAACAATACATTTGAATGCTCTATTTTTCAATCTTTAAGTCATATTCGAAAACACTGCTGTTTATTTTTAAACTCASAAGTTTTATAAATCTACTAATATAGCTAGTTTTCTCTTTCAGCTTTTCTTAGTAAAGGTCTAGTACAAAGAAATCTGCTTCTTGAAGATAGCATCACTTACCTTTACATGACCGTTTAATGAAGCTGAGCCTTTTTTACTTTCTGATTGCAGGCCATTAACATGGACTTCAACAGGAGTCAAGCCTGGTGGTGGAGATGGAGTATTTTGACCATAATTAGGCACTCCAGACAGCAGAATACTAGTTAAAGTTGCTTGGGCAGTAGATGGTATCATTAGGTGTGGAATAGCAGAAAAACCTGTAACAAAATTTAATCATGTTCTGATTAAATTTCTCATTTAACTTCCTCAGTCATTACACTACTTTATATAAATCTTTATGTAGCTATGATACATTATGAAAAGGTTTCCATTAAAATTAGAAGTCAAAACCATAAGGCTTTATTCTAACCATTACTGGGTAGGTTAATTTCATTTTCTAACTAAAACTAACACTGCATGTTACAGCATGTCATATATTAAGTTATAACTTTAAATTTRCATATTTATTCATCCATGCTAAGATAAAGGTAGGAATTAAGGCTCCAAYGAATTAATTATTCCAGACCTGTCAGCTGCCATTCTAATGACTGGGTATTGTACAGTTCATTTAATTCACATTAAACTTCTACCAACCTGTGGTGTTTGTGTTAGCAAGAGATGTTGCCCATAAAGTGGGGCTGGGCGTGCCTGAACTTGGACTCTGCAAAGGGCTCACAGAGCTATTTAGGGCATTCAACAGAGAGTTTGGAGCAGTTGAGGTGTTGACTGACAGGGCTGTTGGACCTAAAAGGCCTGCAAAAAGTTATGCAAGTGAAKATTTAGCTCAGACTTACAGAACAAAAAAAATTACAGAAGTACCAACTGCAAAGAAACAAACAGCCCCCCGTTAAATTGCACCATCATGAGTTTCACAAACAAATTTTAACATTAAACCTGCAGCTCATTTGGTGCACRGAGCACATTAAGAATTCTTGTTCTTAAACTGGGAATCATATATCCAAGAAGAATTGGAGCATCTTGGATGTCCTAGTGGAACCTAACTCCTGTCATAATGTAGAGTCTGCACTGACTGCTTCTCAGGAACACCATCCGTCTGCTGCTTCTGATGGTTTGTTTCAAAGCAGCATCACAGAGACAAGAAAGCAACTGTACTGCACCACCTCACTTTCATTTCACACAGTAACCTTTTTCTAAGAAGCTCCTATAAATAAACCACTACTTCCATACTAAAAACTATTCATTTCCTTTTTGCACTTCCAATATGGGCTGCAAATCATCCCCCAAATGCATTGGTCACTACCAAAGCATTCCCCCACACCAGCTCTTCCTGTAAGAGCATTCACAAAAGAGTTCAGCACTATACACTGAAAAGGTAAAAGCCCCCAAAATGCAGCAAGACAAGAACAATCACAAAAAGCAGCATTAAAAATCCCAGTCAAATGGCACAAACACTTGCTCCTGTGTCACTAGATTCTTCTGTAACTGCTTGGTTTTTCCGTATGTTTCTGATACAAAGGTGTTTGCAGGGCTTGAAAATGAAATGGWAATTGCAATCTGGACTATGAGCTTCTGAAAAATATGAAGACAGGAAGCTTACTGATTTCTGTCCTATATTTCAATGGGTAAGTAAGGTCTAAGCTAGAAGCACGTGGATCTCTCAATTACAGTGAGATACTGGAGTGAAATGTGGGGTTGACTACGGAACTTTCATGGTACTGTGGAGAGGTTTAACCAACCACCCAAATCCAGGAAAGCCTGAGAAATCACACACCCCAAGAAGCTGTGAAAGCCATTCCCTGTTTCACCTGCATTTCCTCCGTTTCACATTCACATTGCATGCTTTCAGAGATTTTTCTACAGGGATGAGTCCCACACCTGATTACAAAAGCCTTGGAGAAGTTTTATAACAAACCCTTCAGAGGCCAGAGGCTGTTACGATTCTCGAGCACTTTAAGATGATTCCTTACACAAAACACAGATCTAGTCCTTTTTCCTGGTACAAGTGAATGAAAAGTCAAACAAACCTATATTAAAAAATAGAAATATCATGAATACATACCAAGCCCAGTGAGTCCTAGTCCTGCTGAGGACAAAATATCCAAACCAGGACAAGACAGACCGACGGGGCATGAGACAGTAGAGGGATTTGAGGGATTTGACACAATGGTGACTCCGCTGCTTTCCAGCCCCAAGAGACATTTCCGTGCCTCGTACATATTTAAGGCATTTCGTTCAACGCTTTTTACAATCACAGACTGTAGGGAAAGCACACAACAACAAAGAGGGAAAACCAGTAAGTAAAACTTGTCCAAAACACAGATCACAGCACAGGTAATTCTTAATACTCCTTCATGGCTACCACAACACCATAGCAGCGTGAGACAGCATGAGCTAACAACCATTAGCAACTATTCAAATTCAGGGGGTGTGAGAGTAAGTTTAGGGATTTCATAAGGATTTGCAACGAGAATTATGGAAGACTTCTCTAAGAAAATTAATTACTATTGTACCTTGGTRCTACTTGGAAGACCAAATGTTAAGCAACTCAAGAGCTAGATAAGTGAATCAATAATTAGTATCTTATCTTCTCTTTATACTGTGAAGCAGATAAAAACCAGTTGTTCATAATAAACTCAGTTATTAAATTCACAGCTGTCTGAGAATAAAGTAGTAAGTGCGTGGAAAACTAAGCTCAAAAAACCCCCTTCTTCTTGTACATTCTCTGCAGGATGTTTCTTTGCATTGATTTTATACATCCCTACACAGGCAAGCTCACCCACTGACACAATGGAATGATCATTTAAAATTTTAAAACTTTTGCCTACTTTGGCATTGCATACAACACAGATAACTGCAAGAGTCCCCTATCCATACCTGCCTGAGTATTTCACAATGAACACCTCCCATTTCCTTGATCAGGATATCCTGTACAAAAGCTATTTTCTTTATTATTATTGAGCATTTTGTGAAAGCCAAATTACACTAAAGTAGAGCTGCTAGATACCAGTATTAAACTGGCATTTCAAGCAGAAAACACATATGGCTGTCACAAGTTCATGATCCATTAGGCTGGGGAGGAAGAGCACCCATGTCAACTCACCAGCTCTAAAACTTGGTCATGAAAGCCTAAAAGAAAAATATTAGCATTGCACAAACCTTGCTCGGTTGCTTTGGCTTAGGCTTAATGCTTATGAAGACATCTAACTGCTCCATTAGCTGTGTTATAAACTGTGGTTCTACTTCAATTTCTTCCTTCATATCAAACATGAGCACGAGGGGAAGGCAACCCTAAAAAGAAAGGCACAAAAATTCATAGTATTTGGCAGGAACTGATGGCAGGACACWCATACGAAAAGTTTGACATTAAACCATGTTTGAAATAAGGAAACACAATTCTAAAAAATCTCTGTCAAAGTCACTATTGCCAAAGTCTTAACTTTTACCTTTCTCTTCTTTCCAGATCAACTACATAAATGTTTTTCAGTGATATGGATAACATCTGTAACACACTTGAAATACTAAAACTTTAAAAACCCCAAAACTGAATGGTCCATTAATATTCACATATATAAAAAATGTGTATATGCATTAGTACTAAAATAATGCCTAAAGGCTCCTGTGATATTTAAAGACCAATATACCAAAAATAATGACATTCACGACCAGAGCTATTTTTAAAAGGCCTTATAGAACTGTGGCTATGGTACTATAAGGAAAGTAAGACCATGGAATGAGTAATTATTTCCTATGATCCCGATCTCATTGAAAACTTGCCTGCATGGKAACTAAGGAATTGCTGACATTTCCCCTCAAAAGAAACCTACTTACCTGACAAACAYAGAGAAGGCAGGTTGGCAAAACAAAACACAACCTGTCACCCAACACATACAGAACATTTYAGAAATCTGCCTCTACTCACAGACATATTGTTGTTGTAAATTTAAATCGTTTATGTTGCATTTGTATTACCAAGGTTATTTTCCAAGTCGTGTTGGAAAGAGATTACAAATATTTTCAATAACTACAAATACTGACAAAACTGACAAAACTGAGTCAGCTGTTCAGTGTGAGYAGCAATCCTTCCTCTCTAAGGCTAATTTACATTGGACTTGTAAATAAATGCAGGGTGAGCACATTTTCTACAATCTGGCAATTTTTCCATGCAAGTTTCACTGAAAGTATTTACCATGAGATATTGCCTGGCAAGACAGACAGACTCAATTGTGCCCTGGAGGTAGACTGTRGATTTCTTCTGTGGGTTACTGGGGTCAGGGAAGTGGATCTGAGCACCAGTCCTCTGCATGATATGTTTGATGTTGCTGCCGTTTCGACCCATCATAAAGAGATGATGCTGTGCTGCAATGTCAAGCTGTGTGCTCACAGGGATTGCAGAGGCCAGGSTCCCAGCCAGGTGTTCCAAGAGCATGGCTGTTCCTTCCTGGGGGGAAATGGGAGAATCCTGTGAAAAGGGCTCTCAGGCACACAGAACACCACCTCAGACCACTTCCTCACTTGTCATGCACTCCACAGGCAACATGAAAAAAAACACTGTTTGATTTGAAACCACAATTGATCTGTTAAAGGTAACAAATGAACTAAACTCTACCCACGACTCCCATTTTGTGAACAAATGCAGCATTTAATTGCACTTTGTAAAAGGCAGCAAGACAATGTATGTGGTTTGGTCCCAATAGACCTTCTGTGGCCACACAGGCAGGCAGGAAGTCAGTAGAGATTTATCTGGGTGGGTACACTTGCAAAATCTGCCTTCCAGTTTTGGGCTCAGATGTTCTTACTGAGATAGACCCATCTGGCACCATATCCATCTCYCATACTGCCAGTTCCTAACAAGAACACTTTTTTGCTTTATTAAGATGAGCAGGCTCTTGGCAGTTTCTTGCCTTGACTGTCAAATTCACATCTCCCAGTGCTGTATTTGCAATAGCAGTTGCATTGACTGGGCAATTTTCAATGTCATATATTTGAGTGCATGGAGAAAAGAGCTCAGTGTGAAGAATTTGAACTGGGAGGGGTGTTTTCCAGATTTTGTTCACATTTTTTTAAATTAAAAGATGGGTAAGATCAGCATATATTCCAGAACTGCTCAAAACCTAAACAAATGCGCTGAAGGTGAACACCAGGTTAAAACCTTACCACGAAGAATGTTAAAACATGAACTTAAAACTATTTTCTATGCATTTTTATACCTCATCTATATCATTTAAGTATGGAAAAAAAATCAAATCCTCAGGCTTTGCAAGTGATTATACAATAATATGTAGTGATGAGGCAAGATATAACATCTTAGGCATCTAGGTTATGAATATATGACATTCAAAAACTCGATTAARAGGAGAGATTACCTTCACAGCACTAGTGTTGTTTTGTGAGCCTCTGACAATGACTGTAGCACCATACATTCGAGAGCGTTGTTTGAAGGAAACTGAAATGTTATAGGTCTGACAGATGTGCTGAATGGTTGGAGAATTGGGATCTGGGATGGGTTGGAGAATTCCAGCAATAGGCAATTCAAACATGAGTACCAATGGAAGCAGCTCCTGCAACAATGAAGAGCAAATATTGAAACCCAGAACCATGCTCACTAAAACTACAACAATTTTATTCCTCAGTCATAATGTACTGGTCTTGATTGGGATGATTAAACCAACATAACACATCCTCTGCCCACAGCTGATTGATATAAGATCCTACTGTCACTTGGGAAAAGGCACCTATTTTCCCAGGGATATCAGTGTGGGGTTTTCTTGCACAGGCTTTTTTGSCTTTTGCTTGTTTGTGTGTTTTTCCTCCCAAACAGCCAGACCATTTGCAACCATGAAGCAACAACAAAGCAAAGTAATTTCCACACACCTATCCATCTACAAACAGGTCAATATTGGTAAAACTTGCTAGAGAGTCTCTTTGCTCTCATGGATTAACTGGAACTCTGAAGTCAGCTACAAAGCTAAGCAAACATCAACTTCTTTCATTACAAGGCTGTGTGACACCTCTGACTAAACAACTGCAAGAAACKTCTCCTAATTTATTTGAATTTTAATTATCCATGCCAAAATACACATACAAGTTGAAACTAGAAGGAAAAGAAAATAGCTACAAGTGGAGAATGACAGTGATTATTTACACAAATTACACGTGAAAACAGTATGATTTATATAAAAATTATAATATAATAATAAATTATAAATAATATATAAATTAAAAATTAATAATATAGAAATTGTTTGAATAGAAAAATATATAAATTATAAATAATAATATTATAAATGTAATAACAAATGATAAAATGGTAAGAGGCAGCAATTGCCTTTCCCAAGTCAYAGATTCACACAGGATACCTGAGCTTCCACAGGCCATCTGTGGTGGGTAAGTTAAGATGTAATTTTCTACACAATATGGAATTGATTTACATCTTACTTGTAGCTAAGTCTGGGTGTTCAAGACCCACCTTGGGCTAATGAAAAATCCGGCCAGAATGTGAATCACTGTTACAATATCCCAAGCCTGTTTCTCATTTGGATACTCACATTTGTTCCTACATTTCTGCTGGCATTAGACAGACACCCTAGATAACCTAGATAACCCTAGGGTTCCCAAAACTATGCATTTTTCTCTGTCAGGTGTTTTCAAGGGAACACTGCACTGAACAGTAGCATACCCGAATTCTGACTCTTGCGGACTCCACTCCAGCTGGCTGTCCTGCAATAGACACCTGGAAAAGCAAAAATATGGAAAATATTGCATCCTATTTTCAAATGAAGCACAGAAAATGTATTCAGATAGCTGAGCTCTCCTTAAAAAAATAAATCTAAAAAAATAAAATCAAAATCAACATTTATTTCATAGGGGGTGACATCTTATTTGTTCTCTAAACTGTAGCTGAGAATGATAACCCATATKAAAAGAATTATCTATGCATGTTATAGCATCTCAGGTTATATATATTTAAGCAACTAGRAAAAAAGGATGCATCCAACAATGCAGTGGTTTGATCAAAGAATGGAAGTATCACCATATACCTGTGCTCAATGCTAATATTCAACAACAGTAGATTTTCTTGCATGTTTTGATAATTACTGTATTTTGTACAGCAACCATTAGRAGGCATAGGTGGGAATTCTAAACACAAGGATGAGAGACTTGAAAGTAAACATTTCACCAAGATTAGCATTRGAAAAGATGCACAATTTAAGCTCCATGTCTCAGAAGAATAAAGTTGAACTCTTACAACAGGACATTCATTTCTGCAGCCTATCCACTAAGTTTAGTCTTCAACTAAGTTACAGTATAAGCAAAAAGCAAAAAAACAAGCAATCAATATGCTGATTAAATCATGTGTTGAACATGAAAAGAAATTTTAAAAGCAGATTTTTTCRTACCACTTCTCTACCATTCACACTTCTATATGCACAAAGTAATTTTAGCTTAAAAAAATTCAGATGATTCATGAGCCATCAGAAATTGTTTCCATCTGTTTTTAAAGATTTGCTCACTTAGGAAGTGTTGTGCTTTCCACACAGTGTAAATACCAAAAATCTATTTCCCTGAACATGAACACATCATCCCCAAAAACCCCAGATTAAGAAATAAAGTTTAGAAATGTTTTATACTCTGAAGAATTACAATRTAAATGAGCTCAGTATTCAACAATACTTACTTGGTTGCTTTTCTCTGCTTGATTGTTCCTATTTGAGTCTGGAAAATGGATATGGCATCCTGTTTCCTCCATCACCTTTTTAATATTATTGCCACCTTTACCTATCACATGAGAATGTTCTGTATGTGAAACATCCATCTTCAAGGTTACCCGATTGCTCTGGAAATCAAGCACCCATGATTAGAACTGGTCACAGCAGAATCTGATAATTTAAATTTTTAAGCCTAATGTAACTTTGAGAATGACATTGAAAATTGTATTTCTAAACTATTTTTGCCATGGCTTAACTTCTACTCAAGGATGGTGTTTTTAATGAGTTGGATGCTAAATTAGTCACATTTTCTTTCCAGTGAGGAAGTAACATGGAGATATATACCCCAAAAGATGCATCTTCAAGAAAATGTCTTTTAAAATACCCCTGAACTTTCATCAACTGTGACTCAAGTGTCCTTTTGCAATTCATTCTAATTTCTCTTAATTTTGGGTTCTTTCAGTTGAAGCTATGCACCTCTGTTTGACCYGAAAGGATCACATTATGAAGACTTGGCAAATCAAAGCTGTGGGACAAAGAAACAGTGTTCTTTTCTTCCTTAAACAAWTTTTTTTGTTCCATGAATTCTTAAAATACACAAACACTGCTGTTCTAAAAGCTCTATTGTTAACAGCCCATAGTGATGTTGTTAATAGTTGTTCAAAAAGTGGTGCTTATCACTYGAGTGTTCCTTTGGCAAACTGCTCACAAACCAGAAAGCTGCCATAAAACTACACAGGAGCCATATACACTGCCCCAAAAGAGGTGCTATTGCATAAAAATAACATCTGATGAACAGAAGATAGCCCTGGCCAAAATCTGGATGTTTTAGAAATTCTGGTCCTGATGTTTCAGAGTGTAAAATAACATTCAACATAAAGCTGCATAAATGTTCCCAGAATTGAATTTGAAACAGAAACAAAATTTCAGATTYTCTGAAGTGGTTGCATAATCTACTGCCTGCAGTGAAGCTGTGTTTCAGATTTTAAGGTAAAACCCCAATTCAATGAACAAACCATGTATGCTTTTAGCCATATGGTTGGAAATATTATTTCTATATAGTTCAGATCTGGAAAAGCTGCTTTAAGCAAGTATTTTTCTTGCAAAATATTTAAATATATGGGTATATACCAATAYCAACATCTGCAAGACATATATTGGAGCCTTTGCTTCAGAATGTCCATAAATACCTTCTTGCGAAATGTACCCATTAAAGAGATCAATGTCACCACAAAATTAGGGGTTAAGGTGTCATTCTAACAAAGTTTTCTTACTTTTGTGTCCAAGACAGACATGATTTTCTCTTTTGCTTCTTTAAYGTTTTCTTTTTTTCCAGAAACTTTAATATGGGGATCTATAAAAGAAATAAACTTGTCAGAAAAATACAGTAAAATATCTATAAAAATTTTCCTCACTGCTCAAATAAATTTGAGCCCGTTATTTATAACCCGCGATAAACTATACCACAAACCTTTGGGATTCAGCTGAAGATCAAATTTCTTATTCCATCCCTTCAGCCCCACAATTAGGATTACCAGATGAATTTATTAAACATGATAACCAACTTAATATAAATATAAATATAAATCAAATTCCAAATGTATATCACAGTTTCACAGATAGTGTCTGCAATGCAATGATGTAGTTAAGCCATCACACCTCCTCAAACAAAAAGTAACAGAGAACAACTAAAAGTTTTTTGGCACCCACCAAACTCACACCCTGCTCATCATCACTTTATTAGATCTAACTAGGCTCTAGAAATGTCCCTTGCAGTCTTAACCTGGCACTAAAGGTGCCTTTACCCAAAGTTTTTAGACTACAATTATCAAATGAAATTTAAAGGACACTTTAATAAAACAATCTCTGAAGTGTCAAGTACATAAATTAGAAGGAACACTAGCTGAGGGCAGATTTTGCCCAGTGAGATCTAAAATATTTATTCAGCCTGCTTGGTTTACTCAGACTGCTGATTCTCAGACTGCTGCCCCTTAAACAACACAAGGTGTTGGGCTGAGCTACCAGGTACAGTGCTGCATCCCATAATAGACACCAGGTCRGAAAGCACAGTCCTGACTTTGGAAMTAAATCAAGCATCAATTACTCCAAGTGTGAAAATTACAGGTTAGCAGCACCATCTGGTGTCCGGGAGTACAAAGTGCCGCGGTGCAAAMTTACTGTCAAAACATTCAATGTAAGTTCAATTAAAATTTAAAAATGCCCCACTACAATCGACATTTCTAATTATTAGAAACAAGSATATGATATTGCAGGTGATGCCTTTTCCCCCTGCCTTTTTGCAATGTAACAGTGCTTTTTTTCCTGTGATGCAATGGACTGTTTTCAAAAAAAAAAAAAWAATTCTCAACCCTCTTCTGACTCATGAATTAATCGATTTTATATGCTAGAAAAATACATACATCTCAGGGAATGTAAAAGTAAATATATTCTRAATGGCAGAAGAAAACAGCTGCAACACAATATAGCTGCCTTTCCCATTATCTCAATCATGGAAATCATTTTCCTACTACAGAAATGCAAAATAATACAACTTCAGGTTGTAAACCTGTTCTATTCAATTGAAAATTGAAACTCTTTAAGTCATGCCTGGATACTCTTTTCATTCCAACAGCAAAAAWAAGCCTTTAGTCTTTACTACGGAGAAGTTCTGAGCACATTCAGTGGGGTGCAGAAACACTGAAGGAACACAGGATTCACTGCCAAGTTTCATGGCARTCAAGAAAAATGCAGCATTTTGAGTTCTGAGAAACGGATATATTTTATTTTTTAAAACAGAAAAACTGTAGTCACAAAAGCATTGTACACACAGTATCTACAGAGGCTTAAAAAATCTGCTGCTTCAGCCTTTCACAGTGGAGCACAGTGAAACTAAAACCCAACAAAACAGTCTTAAAGGCAAATTTTCTTTTGTTTTTAAAGCTGACAGGAAGCCATGTGGTTCTAAAGTGTTTAAGCTGATATTTGAAGTGGATGTCAGAGTCAGAAATTTTGCACACCGTGTGTGCTCCAAGTGCTCTGGAGATGCAACCAGGAAAAACACAAGACCAGACCACCAGCACCACTGTGGACTGATTTTCACRTATCTGCAAACATTCTATTTAAATACACATTTGATTATATGTATGAAAAATAACTGTAATCAAGCCTGGCATCCTGTTAGTACCAAAGGAGATTACTGTTATTCAATAATACTATTTGCTTACCCATGGGTGAAGATACATTTTAGAATACCTATTAATTCCATTTCTCACCTCAGTGAACACCTCTTTTCTGTTGATAGTGGCAGCTTCAGCCAAAAACCCTGTATTTCTACACTTATTTTTTTTCTTTTTAGATTAAAAAAGCTCAGTTATTCACTTGAAAAACAAAACCAAAGAACCACCTGCAAAGCAAAAAAAAGAATCCACTGGTGTCAGTGACAATTCCAAAATATGCTATCAAACCTTTCAAAATGGGTCTTAAGCACCCTCTCCTTCTTTGAATTTTTCCCAAGGACAGAGTGGTTGGAAATGGATGCGAAGCAGGTGACTGTTAAGTTAAAGAGATTCTTATTTTAAGAGGTGTTCACACTTTCCTTCAATTAAACACTTTAAATAAAACATCCCTGTCAAATTTTGCCTGGAAAGAGTTACGTGTAACTAAAACATTTTGAAGTATTTGAACTGGCCTTGTGTGAGTTGAAAGCACTTTGAAATTCTATGTGATCTGCAGGGAAACTCACAAGTACCCAAATAACAATCAACAAACAGATTGTTTCAGGAATCAATTAAAAATTTTGAGAGACAATTAGATCATAATAACCTGATTTTCTGTGTATTACAGAAATCAATTTTTTTAATACACCTGTGGAATCAATTAGCTTGTTAACTTTGCAGTTGATTCCATTGCAGTTGATTCCAATAGCTACATTTAATTTAGGAAAAAATAAATCCTACCTTGTCTTAGCACTAAGACAAAAATCGTTGTTGGATAAAGCACAAACCTGGTCCCAGTCATTATCTGCACTGATCCAAGCACATCATGCTGGCTGGAAGGAAAACACCCACCCAACACARCCAAACAATTCCCTGGCTGGGGCCACAACAATGCCACTTTTATCATTCCTCATCCCTGAGGAGCAAAGGGTTTGATACCTGTTTTTACTGGGGGAGGAAAAAAACCCCAACTTCTTTTAAGCTCCTGAATAGAACTGGAAGTCTACTTCATAAAAAAACAGAGAGCAAAGAACAGGTGCCTACCATAAAYAACGACATGAGACACCCAAGCTTTGCAAACTATTTGCAAGCACAGAACAAAGGCTTCAGAAGAGGTCTGTAGGCTAGAAGCATATAGGGCTTTAATGCTTTAAATATAAGTGTAGTATCAGACCCTGAGAAAGGTTTTGACTCTGAAGAAATGGCATGATTAGTGTCTTGCAAACTATTAAAAATGCCATTGTATAGCAATCCATCTTTTCCATCAGTTTTGAAGGGCAGTATATTTTTCCGTAACAATGAAAAATTTAATTTTAACAGGCTTTGGCCCCTCTCTTCTCAAGAATGAAGGAATATTTACACAGAATAGAAAGCTGAAGTTACACAACAGACACTGCTGGAAATTTTTCTCAACAGTTTTCATTTTGCTAGACTSCTGCCTTCAAGTGGTCTTTTATTGCTCCTATCCTCAAATTCCTCACTGGACACTTTGGCAGAGTTTCACCCCCTCAGTCTTTGTCCACAGCTGTACCAGCAAGCCTCCAGCTTTATTGTCACTATTGTGTGTGACACTTCAGTAAACAAAATAAAATTCCTCCAAGCAAAAATATGTTTGTGCCAGTGCAAATGYATCTAAACCAACCTTTGCCAGGCAAGAAATATTTCAAATAATTGAGCCATTGAACTGGGTAGGCCTCTCCTTCAATTCAAGTGTTACATTTAATGTCTGGGGGAGCTCTTCAGGCCACAGCTATGCATCCAGTTTGTTTACAGGATGAACAGCCCTGACTTAAGCAACACAAATACCACCACTCCAAAAATAGCCAGACAACTGGGCAACACCAGGGCAGATGACAGTCACTCTTAACGAGTGGCTGATTAAGATCTGAATAGCCTAAGAGTATTACTGAACTTGAGCCATTCAAATAAAAAGACAAAAGAGACACACTATTTTTAAGGGACAAGTTATGAAAGTGTCTGCCCCAAAGGTACCAGCAAAAACACACTAAGCTATATGAGAAGCTAAAACAAAAACAAAAAACCCATATGAACACAAAGAAGTTGGTATGTTCTTATCTGAAAGGACAAGTACATTGTTCACCCTACAACAAGATGAAAAAAACACAAACCTATAAAATAAATGAATTAACGAAAAGGCAAGGCTTCCTATTAATATGGAAAAAAAGATAATTGAATTGAAACTATTTATTTAATGTTCTTAAATAAATWAGGAAATACTTTGTGTACAGTTTTAGGAGATGGATTGGTAATAGCCATGACAGACTTGAAACAGGCTCAAGCTATTGCCATGGAAAAGTAACATTAAGGCTGAAAGCAYGCAGCAAATGCTCAAGAGTAAGGGCACATGTGAAGGAATTTGATGGAATAATAAAGTAAATTGATCACTTTGGCACTTGGTGCTGTTGGCTCACCAGTTTAAAAGAATTCTCACCCCTCACCCRCTCCAATACAACTCAGGCCACTCACTTCTCCCAGCACCTAAACCACAGAAGGAAAAAGCTCCTCATGTATTAAGGCAGAAGGCAATGAGCCATTTCYTAATGCTCCTTAGTATCCTCAGAGGTATCACTCAACACCACCACACATTTTTTTCTTTGGAGCCTGTCTTTTTTCTTGTTTTTCAGTTGAAATTAGACTTCAGCATCATTGTCTCTGAACRGGAGCTAACATGGGCGTGATCAAAAGCCTACCCAGAGCATCATAAAAGTCAACATGGGYTGCAAGCAATTAATAATGTCTTCAGAGTAGACATATCCTGAGGCTCTGGGCATTCTAGGGGATCTGTTTGTTGTGGATAAACAAGTGATTATGAAATATCCCTGGGAAGAGCTAAAGCCAYTGCCTATATGAGCGCACATGTTTGAAAGACTCTTTGTCTCCTCAGCACTTCTTCACTCTTAACTTTCCACTTACSGGCACCTAACTCCAAACCACCTTTAGAAGAATTTCTGCTCAGCTCAGAACACGAGAGGGAAGCTGAGCAAACCAAGTAAATCCTTGTTGCACTGTTCCTGCACAGCTCCAGGGAAGGCAGYTGGCACACAGCCCCTCACTCCTGTCGCATTCTGGTTGCTGCCATGCACTCACCTGTGGAGCATTCACTACCAGAGCATTGCTTTGCAACCCTGCCTGACTGATGTACAGCCAGCAATCCCCTCCTCACATCTCTCCACCATTTACAGTAATACATTTATATACACATATACACACAGGCAGACATACAGAGATACTCATGAGAAGAGTAACACACTGACCTTAGCACACACACACCTGCAGTGCAACATCTGGCACAGCAAAGAAAACAATCTTGTTTCTCAAAGATTTCAGTGCAGCTCAAAGAACAACTTCAATATCTGCACCAGGCTACTTAAAATGGCTCCTTAGAGTGAAACAGCTATTTGATGTAGCCTCACAAATTAAAAAGAAATGAGGTGCACTTGTACATCAATCACAGCTGGATCCTACAATTTGGGTCTCTTAGCAGCTTTGAAACATGCCAGCAGAACACTGAAACTTCATGTTCAGAATGCCCAAAATTAAGTGAAAATTAGACAGAAACATCAGATAAGCTTTAAAAAGTAGATTACCTGTACAACATTATGTTTGGAGAAATAAACTATTGATGACTGGATTTCGGACCAGTGACAGAGGAAATGAAGCTGAAAAGACTTCTCTTAAAGCATAAGCAAGAAGGAAGACAAGGAAGAGGTAACAGATCATATGGCAATTTAAACAGAAAAGTGACCAGAGTTCAAGGGAGAAGGGGAAGGCCAAGGTGGAGAAGAAAACCTGAAAAGAAGAAATGAGAACCAATTAATTGTASTCACCCATACACTCCATTTCAGTTAAACAATTTCAGTTTCTTACCACCACAATTAGCTTAAACTCCTTACTTTACTTCTGAAAAGAGCCATTTAGGGACATTTTGCAAATGCAGTCAGCCACCAAAAGGCACATGCCATGCAGCCCTTCTGCTGCTGTTGCTCTTGAGCCTTT
>NW_026623323.1:252742-316412 GCF_030028575.1 Malurus melanocephalus | reverse complement strand
ATCTCTCAGCAGGACACAAAGTCTGTTAGGTCTTATTTTTTTCAGCATGGAACCAATGAATTCACAGCTCATTATTTAAATGTCTGTTGCCATTGTATCTCAAAACACAAATACAGAATCACAATGCCTGGGAAATAAAATAAGAAATGAAGAAAATGAAGAAAAAAGTTACAGTATTATAAGATCAGCCTAATTAATAGAGGGCCTGGAAAAACAGCCACGACATTTCTCTCAGAAATAACACCACTATATCTTCACTGCACACAGACTCACACTCAGGATTGCAATTCTGATGCATAAGCCATGAGATTGTGTGTGTGAGAAACTAAAACTTTCTCAAAAAAGTCATTGTGACTGTGTTTTTCTAAATAAAACCATCATCTGACTCTTGAGCCCAAAGGCATGCCTTAGGCACATGCAATCCCAGCTGTACTCTCAGCTACTGCTGCACCTTTCAGTGTCGGATTGAAAGCCCTGACTGACTCCTCTCCTCTGTGTGAGAGGGTTTGGACAGAGCCACTGGAAGGGATGAATTCTGTGGCTGGACCGGGAGGATGCAGTCAGTCTACAGCAAAGACTAATGCACTCTGTACGCCTGAGTGAACAGGGCAAACAGGACTGTTCTCTTGGGAATCAGGATGGAATGAAATGTTATCAGAAAATAAAAACAGCTGGCTCCCAACAGCACATCAGACATCTGGTGAAAAAAGGCACAGAGAGCTCATAGAATATTTCTGATCACTGTTACAAACACTTTACCTTCTCTGCCTTAGTATCACACTCTGTGAAACAAATCTTCACCAGCAAACTTTTCRTTTCCTAGATTATAATATTTTTAGAGGTTATTTCCACTGTATTCCTGGTGAACAGGTAGCAGTTTTTGTTTGTTTGCTTTATTTTTTCTCAACAAAGAGAAAAAGGGCAAGTTCAATAAAGAAACATTTAAACTGTTTTACTGAGAGCTACTCRAATAGCAACAGCTACATGAATGATATGAAAATGATTCCTATTTCAAGTTACAGCAAGGCATAACCACATCATCCATTGCGAGTGTATTTGCCTTCTTGGAAGAAYAGCTCTGAACACCAAGCACAACAAACCCCATTCGACCATTTTATTATTTGCATTAGAGCAAAACTATTATCAAAGACAAAGTTTAGTGCTCTAACAAACCTTGCTTTCTTCCTGCTGCACATATTATTGATGACTTTCACAGCCTAATTTCTCTCACCATGTACCAGACACTAATTACATGGCTTACAACAGATAGACACTATATAACAAAAACTTCCTGAACTGTATTTTGAAGCTGTCAGAAGTAATTTTCTGAGACAGAGTTAGATCACTGATGCACATCCACCTCTACATCTTGGGCTTGAAATTTGAAAATTCAATATGCATTTTAAATTACATTATACTAAGTGCATGAAATTTGACTCAAAAATTGCTATGTTTTTTATCAGCAAATTCCTGCTATTGATTGAAGAGGACTATTTCTTTTATTATTTTTTAAAAGCACAAGGTACACATTTTTACCCAGCCAGCATGGCCCTGTATTAGGTTTTTCCAYACACCACTGCTGTGCAGGCTGTAGCCTCCAGGAAGAAAAAGGCAAATAGAGAGATAATGGGAAGTAGTGTTTCCATGTCCCTTCTAAACCCACTTGGGATGCACCTAATCAACAAAAACATCAGCCATCTGGTGACAATTGGTTCTGAATACTAAAACCTTCTAGATGCTTTTATATTAGCAGTTTGTTATGTGACTACTGAACCACTTAATATTAATTTAATCACTTAATAATTGACCATTGCTTAGCTTTGAGCCCAGCACTTTGCATATGGCACTGTAACAGCTGAGTATCTTACCTAAAAAGTAATTTCTTATTCACAGGTAGTATTTTCACCAGTTTGCAGCTGATCTGGGAAGAGAACCTTCATCTCCTGAATAACAGTGATCTACTTAAAAACTTCTGCTTTTCTTTTCAGGGAGGGGTGCACAGCAAGCAAACACTGAACACTGTTCCTCTGCAAGACTAGTTTCTTTGTGATACACTGAGAAATAAAAATACCAAACACCTGAAAGATGTCCAGTGCTGCCTTTCAAATCAAGAAATCATTCTTGAACTGTTCTCAGATGAATTTTATCTGCATCACTTCTGTCCATCTCTCTCTCCCCAGTAACAGTAATAGCAAAACTCACCTCTGGGAAATTAATCATCTATTGAGCATCTCTGGGATGTGAATTGCAGCAGTCATTCTGATAAATTGCATTTTGCGTCCCCAAAAAAATTTGAGTCTAAATAGAAAGATGGGCATCAGAGTGGAATGCTCTGTCAGTCTCCATTTTACATCAAGTGCAGAGCACATTGCAAGGTACCTGCTTGCTAGAAGCTCCTAAAAATCCAAAACCAATACATCAATTCCAATTTTCACTGAAAGATCGTGACAAATTTGTACTTTCAAGTAATTTAATTACAGCAATAAGAGTTTATATTACTGCATTCCAGGGCTTGAAATTACAGTTTTACTACAGTTACTGCCAAGCACTCTCACTGGATGTTAAGCCCTTTGATAATTCTCTTCATATTACAACTGTGTGTGTATCTTGCCCCTCCCTTWTCTGGCCAAGGATAAGCAAATCACTGTTTTTCACAGAAAACACAGCAAGCCCTGATCAAAAACAGAAAAGCCCAAAATCTCCTACTCTTAGAGAAATGAAAAAATTTCAAACCACTCTTGTGTAAGTGTACTTAAAAGTACACTGCCCACCTGCTGGCTCCTTCACTACCTAGAATCAGCTTCCTTAAAACACTGGCAAATGCGATCACAAATCTATTTTATCTTCCTCTGAGCCAGTCCAAATCCATGACTTGAAGCTCTCATGGCTGCAGGCACACACACACTGGCAAGCTGAGCACAAACAAGATAAAAGCAAATGTGACTTGCTTTAAAAGCCCTCCCGCCTGTCACCTACCCCKCACGCGAAGCGGGGACAATTAATGGATGGGGCTGTTTTCTGAAGTGGCAGCAATCTGGAGCCTGGGATGAGTAAGTGCAGTAAATGAGGGATTTGCTGCCAGCTGCTGGCACAAAGGATGCTGTGGGTTTGTGCGTGTCTAACTGCTCACATCRGAGAGAATCCACACTAACGCCTGTGGCCAAGCTTCAAATGGCCTGGGATGGTCTTTCTGTCCATTTATTTATTGCAAAACAGGGAGGAGTCAGCTATGCTTGAGTCAGCTGCTCCAGAAACAAAAGAAATAAACAACCTTGTGATCTAAACAAAACTGATCTTTAATTTTTAAAGTACACAATTATGGGGTTTGGGGGAATTTTTCTCCAGAATATAAGGAAGAGTATGCACTGACAGTTTCTCATTTACAGAGAAAGTTAATAAAAAGCAGATGGAGCTCATAATACAGCAACTACAATACATGCTGTAATYAAGCTGGCAGTCCAAACAATAAACACGATGTCAGCAAGGCACTCGTTTTAAATCTCTGAGTCAATTACAGATTGATTGCCTCAACAACACTTTACAGAAATTATTGACCATTTACAAAGTTGCTTTGGGGTAAGCAATCCTGCAACARGTAGACTGCAGATTAATTACCAAACTCAGCAGTGAGTACCTAATGTGAACACTTGGGAGAAGCCTTGAAACTAAAAAGATGCTTTTCCTGGAAATACTCACATGCCAAACATCATAAACACAGAGAACAGCAATTTTTTYTCCACCTTGCTACTTCATCCTGAGGAGATGAGGAAAGCAGCCACTGGCAAAAAGACTGAATAATTTCTGTGCATGCACACAATTCAAATGGCAAAATCTGCAATTATTGTCACTCTTAGCAAATTATTGAAAAATCTAGACTAGAAGATAGTGAAGAATAGAAGTTTGGGCCTCCAGACAGAGAATCTGTCCCCTCAGAAAAATGGTGGCAGTGGTGTTTCATTTGAAATGCTGAGAAAAATCAAAGAAAATCATTGTTTCAAGTTCTACATCCACAGTTTGAAAAAAAAATAAAAATCCCAGTGTTAGTTTTCCCATAATTGTTTCTCTGTAGAAAAAAAAAATAATTACAGGCCCTTTCTAGCACCTCCTACAAATATTTCGTGTACCACCAATTTGAACCAGAAAAATGGAGAGCAACAGCTGTGGACAAACAACAGAAATCAACTGAAAATTTCCCCAGCAGTTTAGTGTCTAAACACCTATGGGAAAAGACAAGTTTTCCACTAAATGAAGGAAAATCAAAGTAAAATTCTAAGTCACAATTACAGGAAAAAAACCCCTCTAAATATTGATAATGCAATGAGTAATAAATTTATGTCATACTCTGAAAGTTGCCTTTAACTGATTTWATTTGGGTAAGTTTCATGTATCATATCAGGCATGAGAGTAACTTCAAAAATTACYGGCAAATACCACACTTACAAAGCAGAGGACTGCAGAAAACATGCAAAAATATCTGTCTTTGTCATTGTACATTAGAGGGACAAGAAAAAGAAGAGTTCATGGCAAAGAGTCTCTTACTGCTTGACAATTTCTTCCTTTGGTCTGATATTACTTTTACACTGCTAAGAAGTGATTTTCAATATGAGTMAGCTGATTAAAAGCACAACTCATTTTGTCATAGCTTTCTTATCTTTGTCTGGCATTTTACCAGTAATTCATGCTATAAATGGCCTTCTCTATAGWAGTTTCTTTTGATTTATTTTTCTTMCAACCTCATCACTCTGGAACTAATTTTGTCTTCACTTATGGAATCCAAAAGTTTGCTTCCCTCCCTAGTGCACTGTCATGGTTTTCCTAACAGAGAAAAGCAGCATCTTTCAGTAAGCAAATCTCAAAGAAAATAAAAAAATACTGCATCCAAAATAGCCACTTCCAGTATTTTTCCCCCCTCACAGAAAGCACATGTTCCTTCTGACAACTCAGATTTTTTTTAAGGGACCCAGACAGCATCTAAAACACATCAATTCACCTTTGTGACCCTCCACATGACAGTGCCCAGAGGATGGAGGGCTGAACACCAGTGCTATTGCTCACTGCACTCAGAGCAACAGGAACAGCAGAGGGGAACGATACAAAGGAATGTATTTTGCACATGTATGGCTACAAATTTACTGCTAGAAATCGCAGTGGGAGCTGCTTGGCACGGGAGTATTTTAACCCAATTCCACAAAACAGCTGGCACTTTCCTGAAGCCCAGTRTTTTCTCAGCTTAGTTTCTTGGCTACTGCTCTCCTCCAGCATTGCAAAACCARGTCTACATTATTTGACATTGCACTGGACACAAATCCAATCAGYTGGATGAAAGCTACACTCAATATTAATCCTTTTTATTGCTGTCTTGGTTTATTTGCACACATTCTAATTCTGTTTCGTGATTTTTTAGTAGAAATTGCCAATATTCTCAGCTCCCATGGACTAGAAATTCATGTTTCGTGTTCCTGGTAGTTTAAGTCATACATATGTTTTGATGCAAGACAAGACATCTGTTAAATGTTTAACAAATTTAAATGGCAGTCATCAAAATCACATCTTTATGGAAGCTGCACAAAGACATTAGATGGGAACAGAGACATGTTAGACATTTAATCCCTAATCTAGGGCAGCAATGAAAGTACACATCAATACAGCAGTGTTCACCAGCTTTTCCCCAGACAATTTATTAAGTAAGAAGCTCAGAATTGTGCGTGATCCTATTTCCAGTATTAGGGTATGTACTGGAAGCTCATGCCAGACACCTCAGAACACAAGGCTGTAATCCTCCCCTCCACTTTTTGGAATATACATTTGCACCCAGCCCTTCTACAACATTTCCCTCTTTTGCACCTCCCATCTGTTTTCCCATTATCTTTACACCATCTTAATTTTTCTATTCTTTCAAAACGCTCATTTCTTGAAGACTCCCACTCTAAGCTCATGTTTCCTGCCATTCCACCCACCTCTTTCCAACTGGCTTCAGTCTCCTCATAAGCCTCTCATTTCCTCTCTGTGTGTCTCACTTTCCCACTCCACTTCATTCCTGACTCTGTTCCTTTCTCACAGCTTTGGTCCCATTAACAAAAGCTCATTTGCTTTCCCTTTCACCCAAGTTAATACAGGGAGAAGATGCTGCCAACAGCCCTCTGTGACTTGGTGAGCATTTATGGTCCYGGTATCCCCAGATAAACTAAACCAATTCCAAAGCCAAAACAACCAGAGTGCTCAACAAACATTTACCATTAAAAACCAAATATTTAAGCTTTAGAAATCTGGGCCAAAAAAAAAGTCACAAAACCACTAGTTATACCCTGGATTTGGTTCTCTTTAGATCCAACTSCTTTACAGAAAACGTCAGTCTAGCCAAATAATCAAGGAATGAAATGACGAGCACCATTTCCTACAAGGTTAAATTTGTACAGATGGAAAATTTCAAATTCTGAAAACTGTATTACACCTATTTTTCAGATATTCCCTCCTACTGCTGCTTCAGAAAAATCATATGATTCAAATTACAGTTTCCAGAGGAAGTCATTAAACAGACTAAAATTTCTATCAATGATGGTTTTGTGAGTTTGCACTTGGTCTTTGGCACRGACTCTGCCTATATTTAGAACACACAGTATAAAGAGAAGGCTTGCAATCAAAGCAATTACACAAAATTATTTATATTACATCAGATTTGTGGGGAGAGGATAATACTTACACTAATTCGAGATGGTTTCTAAGAGTGGCACAGGTTTGGRGAGGGGAATGCAGTAGCCAGCCCTACCTGCATGTGCTCCTGTCTCCAAGAAAGTCTGTTTGAAGCATGCAGTTACAGAAACACCATATCAAAAAACTGGAAAGACTATATTTTTTTTTTTTTTCAGCTACATAAAATCCCAGTTTAGGTATCATTCTTCTAAAGTATCATTCATAAAAATGCCGTGTTCTTACCAGTAATATTCAAGGGCATGTGATTTTTTTTTCCTCCAAACTGTGACAAGACTGTTAAGTAGATTTCTGCTATATGTCTTAGTTCCTCTATGAGAGCTGAAGGGTTCTGGTCTCCTCCACTCAAGCCATTTTTTGTTCCAAATCAAAACAAAAACTCAAATCATGTTTACTAACCTGACGTGTCATTGCCACTCATTGAGCAACACTTACTGCATAACTGGAGTGCTGAAATGAGCATCCTGAGTTTTTTATATTAGTGCCAGATATCTGCATCAGTGATGCATTAGATTGGTATCAAGAGCTCAATGTCCCTTAAAACTTTCTCAACCATTAGGATTTCAACACACAGAGTACATTATACTTAAAAAAAAAAAGCTGAAACATGACACGCATCCTTTCTTAACATTTCTCAAGCTAAACCCAGGAAAAAGTACAKGTAATAAAAGAATACAAGTGTACTATGGACACTTAATGTCAAGCATTCATCTTCTCTCATGAAAAGTACTCAAGAGGATGAACAACCCCTTTTCTAAAGGAAAAAAGTACTAGAGTAATGCAAATAACATTAGTTTTGCTGTAACAAGGTCAAGCACAAAAGTAAGTTTAAGGCCATTCTATGAAACAGAAAAAATTTGTAATTTCCCAGACCACGTACCAGATCTGACTGAAATTTTATTTGAGGAAGCAACTGAAGAGACAYGAAACAATCTTACTCCCCCCACCTCAGGTCCTGCCAGCATTCTCAAGAAACATAACAGAGCACCCTTTTTCTCCTGGCATGACTTATTTTCAATTCCATTGCAGAATCATGTGAGCAACTCWTCTACTTTTAAAATAAGAGCATWATTTTTCTCTTTWAATCTACTTATACACACAGTTATTRGCGGGACAATTGCATAACAGGGTGAATCTTTTTYCCTGTTTTTAGCAAAGTCAAATAAGAGCTGCAAAGGAATTTTGCTGCACTCAGAGAGCTGACACAGAATACCCAAACCAACAGTTCTGTTGTCATGGGCACCAACAAGGAAAAGGCATTTAAATGCCAAGACTTTAAAGAAAACCCTTCCTGAAGTAGCATAAAGTCAGACCCACAACTTTATACCTTGGGAACCAAAACATAACAATTTAGGAAAATTTCTGCTGACAAAAGAGCGCTGGCCTCCATAAGGCAGCGGCCCTGAATGCCCCCTGCGTCAGTGGGACTGGCACCAGGGCATGCCAGGCTGCAGGGCTGAGCTGCCTAGCAGGGAGCTATGGAGGCAGGGGACAGGCTGGAAGCATGCAGCAAGGCAGGAGACAGAGAGAAGACCACAACTGAGCTGTTTGCCAGCTGTGAAAACACTCCTGACTCCCCTGATTTMGTTTCTAGCAAAAGCAGTCCCCAGTTTTGCCTTTCCAAGTGCCTGGAAAAGGCACAAGTGAGAGCACCTCTATCTTTATTGACAATGTTTGGAATAAGGCTGTCTTAGAGCTGATCAGAATCTATTGTGCCACCTGCTATGACATGAAGGTATCTCAGATTGGTACACTGGGATCCCCTTTGTCACTCCTGAAGTGACTGGGAAARCTCATCTTGCAGCACCTTTGGGTGGCCCTCTGTGTGATGGAGTGAAAAGCTCCTCTCCTGAGGCAAAGGTGCCTGCAGCAGAGTCAGCAAACCATCACCTCCCTTGATGCCTTATCAACCAGGCTCATCTGAAATAGAGGCCAGAAACTTAAGAGAAGGAGAATAGACAACTTTAATCCAAGCCTAACAGGCCTACTGGTACATTAGGGCAGACAAAGCCTCCTCCTGAGGCTACACCCAAAATGGACACCGGGTCATGAGATCTTCACCTTTCATAAGTTCTGCCTTATTAACATATCGGGTCTTAATTCTCTAATGATCTTCAGGTGATGATGTCAACTACCCCAAACTTGCTCCCCCCCCAGCTTGCTGTTGTTTACATATTTTGGGGCTCTGAGGCAGCGAGGTGTCCTTGGATTCAGGCTCAGAGAGGGATTGTTTTGTCTAAAGATGGGGGAATGGTAGTTTTAGTGCTGTACTAGAGAAATACAAGAATACAGATGCATGAAAATACGGAAACAAAAAATCCTAAGGCATCACCCTCACCTCACTGCAACAAGTATTGGCAGGGGACTCTTTCCTTGCCCTTCAGGATGCTGATCCACATGAACAAGGCAGGCACCTTCCATGCAGCTAAACCCTCACCAGGGTSTAAACCTCAGAGTAGCAGCAGACACCCAGCCAGTTCCAGCTGAGATAAAGTACATTACTTGCTCTGTAAGAATTGTTTTGCAGGATGACTTTGGGCAATTTCAGCCTGTACTGCCATTGATCTGCACACTGAAATCAGTGCTGAGACTAAATTAATTAAACCTTGATCAAGAAGCAATACAATAGGTAGCTCTGTTTTTAAGTGCTTACACATGTAGGTACTTCAGAGGCTTAGGTGTTTTCTTCTGTGCATTACTCTACACCCCTAGAAAAAGACCACAGAACAGCAAGAGTCATCRCTCCATACATTTWAGGTTCCTACCAGGASTTARGGTACAGTCTTTCAGGACAGTTGGYACCATTTTCAAAAGCATCTTAGGGGGTGAGATGCTCAAGTTTGTCAGAAAAAATCCATGCACCACTATAGGTCTCCAAGGGCCTGATAAATTCCCCCACCCCCTTTATTTTTAATTGGAGCTTAAGGCTCTAAACCAATTAAGTGGCTATTCATAGCACTGAATTAAAGGTAAGAAAAAGAGTTGATTATATCCTGATCTGGTTTGGTGGTTTTTTTTTGTGAGAATAGCAGAAACTACAATTACTGTAACTAGAAACAGGACATGAAGGTATGAAAGTAGGTCAAGAGCAGGAGTTGACCCAAACTATGTAAAATTACTGTTAGAGTTCTCATTTCATTAACAAACCTGAAGCATTTGGTAGCCCTGTGATGCTCTGTGACCTTCTCAGGTCAGGCTGATTCAGCATTTGAGACTGATGTGCAAAATAAAACTCAGTTCCATTGTTGCCCTAACAGAAACAAAAGTTATCCATTCCTTTTACAGTAACTTACAGTAAAGAGTGTTTTTCTTTAAGACTGATAAATCAGCAACACAGATAAGTGGCAGCAGGCACACAAGCAATTCCAGAACATGAAGCCCTGTTTTCTATTATTCACAACATTTTTATGCATTTTCAGAAGTTATATAGGGCTACAAATGAAGAGGCTGCAATTTTAGAAGTGGATAAAATGATAAAAGGACTTTAAAATCCTATTCACATGAATACTTTTACCCCACAATTCATATGCGCATAGTCTTCAGAAAAATAGCAGGAATCACTTCTCTATTCAAAGAATTAAGATCAAATCAAGTGTAACTAAGAAAAGCAGCCTCTGTAACAAAACGTTTTCACGAAATTTCAACCATCTCTGAAATACACAATCTTTAATTTCTACAGTTTTTCCACAATTCAGCTAGTTCCAAATCACTTCATAACAAAATTAAAATTAGGCACAATACATATACATGGTGAAAAAGGAAAATATGAACCCATGTCTCTTCAATCTAGAATAAGGACATTACTCTATACAGAATCAGAGGATTTTTAAAGCTGGAAAGTACCTCCAAGATCAAGTCCCATCTTGGACTGAACACACCTTGGCACTGAGTGCCAGACTGCTTGGTTTTTTGAACAGTTCCAAGGATGGCAGCTCCACCACTTCCCTGTTCCAATACTTGCCCACTCTTTCAGGGAAGATACGCACACAATCATGTAGAGCACAGGATTATCTATTTGGAAATTACATAAGACAACAGCAAATAGCCTAAACTACTACACAATTTTTATGCTTATTGGACTGAAATCGAACTCAGCCAATTTCTTGGGAAWAATTCAGGTTATATAACTGCACTTTGCGAGCATGCCAGCCTCTGAAGTACACCAAGCCACCTGRTATTTACAAAAAGATTAAGTATGTAACATAAATTTAGTGGCACAGACAAAAAAATCTTTTCAGTATTTCAGCAATCTCAGCCATAACTGAAAGAAGAGAAATCTATTAATTTCACTGAACTTTGCATTTTTACAAAATATCATCAATGCAATGAGAATCTCCTGAAGCAAGTTTTCAAAACCAGTTAATGGTACACAAACACTTTTCACTCCACTCAAAGATTCTCAACATCTGACTCTTTGAGCCCACTGCTTTGCTTAGGAGTGCTTTGGTTTGCTGGAGTTTTTGGGGTTGTGGTTGGGGTTTTTGTGGGGGGAAGGAGAATCTAGAGGGTTCCAGACACATTAAACAGCACTGTAACCTCTTGCAAAGTTCACACGACTCCTAGAGAATGATGCTATGCAGGGTTATTAATACTTCCATTATGACTGATATTTTATAATAAAACATTGGGTTTGGACATAAGCACTGACAAAGTCACACTTGTATCCGTTAATCTGAGATGGGGTTTTTTTTCTCTTTTTTCACTGAAATTACTGCACGGCACTCTCTCGTTTGCACAAATCTGGGATTCAGCTCAGCTGCAATACTGAGAGAAATATTGCATAACTTAYGCTACACTTGTGTTTTAAGCAACAAAACATGAAAAATATTTTAATAAATGAAAACCTGTGTTTTAATGTCATCCCTCCATGGAACATGCATGTAAATGATGAAGTGCTCGCAAATGGGATGCTGCACAGGCAGGCACAGCTCTGAACTGCTCATATATTAACCACTCCTTGGATATTTCACTGCTAGAGGCTTAGATTTAAAAGCAGTTTGGACTCCTTTCAGAAAATATTGTACTGACAAACTGAATCGAGAAAATAAGGTATTTTTGAAAAGAAAAATAAATTATCTGCAAAGCCTAAAATCAGATTTATCAGAAAGCCTATGGCAAAGGAGGAAATAACCTGGCATTTTATCTGCAGACTTTCATAAGGCTGCACAGCCTGACGCTGCAGTTCTTTCTTCCCTCCCTCCCTTTTTCATCCAAAAATACAAACTTCAGCTTCTGTTACAGTATTGGGAAACAACTGAAAGTTGATTTAAAAGCCTGAAACTGCAAACATTTTAGCTCGCTCTAGATATCTAAGGCAGTAACTCACATTCAAGTTTGKCCTTGAGTTGGCCATGCAGTGACATTTGTTTTAACAAAAAAGGAGGCTCTAGCTTTTATCACAATACCTCCTGAAAGATGCCAAGTGCTCCCCCTGTACCTAAACAACATTCCAATAATCCAGAGTGAGGTTTAACAAATTTGGCTGAAGTCTCTCTGTGGTTATTTGCCTCAAGCACAGTTTTACAGTCACTAACTTCATTGTGAATGTTACCTTCACAGCTTAGGATACCGACAAGAAAATACTGCCCTTGGCTTGAAGATAATTTGCAAAAGGCAAAGTTTAATGAAAAGTGTGAAACCAAATTGCCAGGCAATAAATGCCAGCAGTGCCCAATATTTGCTATTGCTGCCTTCCTTCCAATGCCTTCAGTACTGCTCTGTTTCTTCCCCTCTTSCTCTTCTCCTTGGACATGAATTTGACRTGCTCTGTACTTGTATTTGAGATATACTAATGAAAAACAGCACGTAGTAAATGTTCTGATAATCTAATTTAAATTTTAAAAAGTTATTAAAAAAAGATGAAAGAATTAGTAAAAAGAAAAATCAGATGAGGAAAAAAAATACAAGCAGAGCGCAGGTGAGATTTTTGTTGATCAACTTTAAATGCATCAGTGATAAGAGTGGAAAAAAAAAAGAAAAAAAGCAAAATAAAAACCCAACAAGCCACAAACCCAGAAGCAGCAAATAAGAAGTGAAATTATAGCAGGTCAAGAGAGAAAGAAAAGAAATAAATTGGCAACCTCAAGAAATTATGCAGATGAAAAAGAGGTGGAAACTAAAGAAAATAGAAGAGGAGTAAAAATATGGGAAAAACAGGAAGTAAAAAGAGAAAGTTAAGTCCTTTTTAAAAGTGAATGATGGAAGAGACCCCAGAGATATACCTTCTCTGTAAGTTCAATTTATCTTCAATTTCCCCTTACCAGCTTCTTTAACTTCCCAAAATACTCCCTGCTCCAACTCTCTGAGCATCTTCCTGCTTAGAGCCACTAAGTTTCCAGGAGCTGTAGAGATTCCTRTGGTGACTGTTACCCCAAAGCTATTTCAAGGCTGTCTGCATTCTGAGCACACACACATCCCATAACCTCTTTATGGCTGCYGAAATACAAAGGGACACAGTGGTATGGGGGAAGGAGAAATTCAAAATAAAAAGGAGTAAGGAATATATAGGTGAAATGTGAACTCCCACATAACTGTCTCCTAAAGAATACCTTCAATAACCATCAACAAGCACTAAGCACTGTGACATTCAGCTGCTCCCCAGGAAAAAGCTTTCCAGATCCATACAAACACATGGAGAAACACATGAGTAGTTGGCGTTAAGACAGCAAGCAAATGCACAAGGAACTGCCCCTCTCCAACAGGAATAGCAATCCGTGGAGAGTTTACAGCCACCCTGGTCCCCCATGCGAGCACCAGTGACAGCACAGCACAAAGGGCTGGACAGCAAGAACAGGACAGGGAAGCATTGTGGGAAAGGAGAGGAGACAAAAACATCACCTTATGCCTGTTTGAGAAGAACTACAGCATCTGACCATKTAGGATTTGGCAAGCTACTCACACACACCTTTATACCACTGAATAAAGCTTTAAGAGACAATTAACAGCATTCCTAAGGAGCAGGAACTACAACCAAATGACAAAGCATGTTAAGAGCCAAAGTTACCGTCTCTCATTTTGGTCTTTAATTCAGCAGACTGCAGAAGACCTCAGACTGCCACAACAGGAGGCTTTGATAAAMCCTGAGCTCTACAGATCCAGTGCAAAGCAGAGCAAATTGTGCCAGCGCTGATTCCTTCGTTACCAATGACAGGAACCAGTCATCAAGTTCTTTAAATTGTTATCTTCCCTCCCTAAATCCTTAATGTTATAGGATCTCTTTGTGAACCTGAACAAATGGCTTGCTTTAAGATGCTACRGAAGATTTACATGTGTTTGTGTGTTTTCTAAACATTTATTTCATAAGACTTTAACCCTCCTCATCACTGGAGCAAGGCTGCAGCATCTGGTGTTCGTTAAAACCAGGAAATTCCTGTTTTGCTGTTATGAAACTGTTGAGAGTTGATAATTGGTTCTTTTTAAATTTAGCTTGCAATGAGCTATTTTAGAAAACTCATTAAATAATAAATTTGAATCAGCAAATTTTTAAAACTGTTTGTGCTAAATTCAGACATTACTCTTCTGCAATTCAAAATAAAACAGGAAATATTTATCAAGTGTAAATTAAGGAATTATCATTATGATAATTAGAATGTAGCATTTTGCACTCATCAATTTAAAAGCTGTAATGCATATAATGCAGAAAATAAATTATACAGCCCCTCACAGAACATCTACTCTTGGTGCTCCAGCTTTACTATAGCCCATTTTTTTCTACAAGATCACAAAAAGATACTCGATCTTGTACAGAACTTAATCTTCATATCTTTGCTGAACCTKGCTATTGATACCTTGGCTGTAAATTTCAATACCTTTGCATTTCAATACAAAAAGAAAGTAAGTTTGTCCTTATTTAGTATGGGTGTCAAATTAAAAATTGACAACAGCAGTGAGAAGAACAATATAYTAAGCGTTTCATGACAGACAGACCAATAGCACATAAACAAAAGCCATGTTTTCCTGATGACTGTTTCTCCTCTGCATTGGGAGGAAAGCTGTGAATGACCTCAAGCCACGCCACAAACAGACCAGAATGAGAAGCTGCTGAAACTGCAGACAAATAATCCTGCAAAACCCTGAAAAAGGTACCTCTTGATTATGATGGGATACGGTGTAGGGCTGGGGTGAAACACYGTCCACCCCCAGCTGCTGCTCCCTCCCTGAACAGCTCAGGCACTGAGCTCCCAGCCAAGGAGACAGGCAGAGATAGCGTGTTCTGAGTTCAAGTCCCCAGWGARCCCARCAGTTATKAGCTGCAGACTCTCCTCTCAATCAYAAAATGTCATTAAGTGAAGCAAAGAGTATGTTAAACACTTGGAATATTTCCCCCTATATAAACAGCTGCTGTGGCTGCAAATGGGAAGTTACAGAATTGCAAACAATTGGTATTAAGTGTAAACAGAACATATAAACTATACTTTATTTCACAAGAAATAGGAACCTCAGGGTTAAGGGGTTCTTTGTACACATGCTGTGATTTACTATCTTAGGTGTATATATACACAAGTTAGCACATCAAAGCTGGCCCAAGAATACAAGTCTTGACTCTAGAGCCACCCTGAAATCCACAGGCACTGGAAACACATTTTTTAATATTTAGCAATATTTTTTAATATTGCTAAATGCCTAGTTCACAGCCCACCACTCTCTCACTACCTAAAGTTTCTTTTGGCATKAAGAGTTTCCAGGATAATCATTCCCACTGCAGATACACTCAGTATGCCCAGCGTAATTGTTCCCTTTCCTCCATTTTTAGTTTTATCAGTTCATAACTCCTAGCTGTTTTATTTCCCTTGGTATTCAAATTCATTACATGTACTGATAGAGCTTCACCATATTATCTTCTATTCGAGGTCACCAATAAAGAGGTTAAATTAATCTACTTTAAAATCACCATCTCTAAGCACCAATGCAGAAACCCAGCCAATCACCTCTCTTACCCCTCTTTACTTGGATTTTCATCCATGTTTTCATTTTCAGAATTAAGCCCATTTATATTAAGGGAATAAAAGGTGCAAGCACCACTTTATTTATTCTTTTCTATCCTCTGAAGAAAAACTCTTGCATCTCAGTTTCCTGAGGAGCTTTAGCTGTGCATCAATTCATGAAACCTCAGGCTGAGGGTATGCAGAAATTTATATTTATATATAAATATTTATTTATATATATATAAAAATAAACATATATATATCACAGGTAGAGCACAGGTTTGCATATGGAGACCTTGTCACTCTTGCATTACTATAAGTGTTAGTTCCACATATTAATGCTTCATACATAACACCTGCATTTTTCCCAGTCTAAATTCCTTCCTCAGCGTTCCTCACTCAAGCAAGATTCTTTTTCCATGCAAGTGGGGAGAAGAAAAAAAAAATTAAATAAATGTGGATTTCAATGCCATGAAAATACCTCAGAGACAATATCACTTTCCAACATAAAAATTTTATTAATCCTGCACCTTTCTAGAGATGATTTTTCTTCTCATGAGACCTTATTAATTTTCTGAAGGTTAACTCACACCTTCATCTATACACTCTATATCTAACATACAGACAAGTAATCTGAACTTCACTTTCTTGGGTTTTAATATGTTTCAGCCCAGATAGAAATACATGCAATGTTAAAAATCACTCCAAATTTAATTTTTTTGTGCAGAAGAGAAATTAAGTGTTACTTTGAATCAATCACAGCTATGATTCCTCAGGAACATAACAAGAAGGTTTATTTCAAAGAGAGATGTTCCAGACTTAGTTCAAACAAATGGGATGGACTTMCAAAAGAAGCATCATTTAAAGCACATAATACCGGTCATTCCTAAGAAACAGCTCCACTTAGGTTTCTTAGAGAACCCAAAACAGCGTGCAGGCTGTCCCTGACAGGGACACAATGAGTATTTACTGTTCTGCTGGGCTTGGCCAACACTCATCTTTGTGCTCTACAGAAACAAACAAAAAACCCCACAGAACACCCACTTATCGACCGTGTTACCAGAAACGCTGACTTTGGCTGCTGTAAAATAAAGAAACTGTTCTGATTAGACAGATTTATACAGCAGAAGGCACACGTGCTTAATACAGTAAGCACAACAGTATTGATTAAATAAAGCACTTGTAGAATTGCAAGCTCCTTAAAATGGCTTTGTGTATCAAATACCCCGATAAAGCCAAGACAACTTCAATGTTGAATTTCTGTGAGAAACAGTAGACTGAAATGCAAATATTTCAGGTGTCCCATATTGCTGTGTGACTAAAAATTGAATTGTTATTCTGTTGTTTTACTATTCTAACAACCAATCCCACCCCATAAGGACAAAATAAAATACCTTTTTTCGATTTTGCTCCAATCTTCAACTTTGATGGCCAAGCAATCTGTGTATTTGTTTCTTCCATAATCTATCAGAAAGAAAGCATTGACAGAAAATTAAGTTTTTCTTTTTCTCCTACAAGGCCATAAGTTCATTTTCTGAAAATACAATGTTTACCATTTTTAAATCCATTGACTTATGAACAGTACAAGTCATTAACAGCTTCTCTGTTTTTTCTTGAGAACTTTTGTCTGTATTAAGTATGGCTGAATTCTGATCATTCAAAAGAATTCCACAGAGGAAACCCAAGATGTTCAACAGCTTGCATTAAGTTCAAATGACCACTAACAGCTATGGCAGGCTACATCCACCTCAGAGGGAAGYTCAAACCTTTACAATTAGCACAAGTATTTATTTGGTTACCTTAAAATGGTTTTTAAGTAAAGCCTATCAAATTTAAATCGAGTCCTTTTGCACCTCCAGAAGTCAAGATAWATTGGTTTGCTTCACCTTTACCCAAAAGCAGCTTCTCACTGTAAGTTTATCCAGACTCCAAAATTTTTACTTCTTGGTTTAGCAGGTCAGAGCAGACATTTGACAGCATTTATTTATTATGACACAGTGTATGCAATCTGTCCATCTCCAACCAGGCAGCAGGGAAAGCTCCCTGCAGACACTCTAAMAGTGTGAAAACCATGCAATCATTTAGCTCAGTGTCAGCTCTCATTCTGTGGCTGCCTTTGGCTCAGTGGAAATTTTACCAGCCCTATTACAGGCATATTATACTGAAATTTCATCCTGGCACAGAGCTATGGTGTTGCACCAAACCATGGAGGAGTAACACAGGAGAAGAAACTGCATGACACCAAAGATTTCAGATATATGAATGGAAAGCCAGCTCCTAGAAATGCTGGCCATGTCTACTGAGACTGAAAGACTTCTGTTTAATCCTAAAATCTCATCAATAAGCATGGTGAGCCCATACCTCTCATCACATTTGGGATGAAAACAATTAAAAAGTAGAAATAATTAGTACAGCCACATCCAAGAGGAAAACTAATGCATTAAGAAAACAGATACAACACCACTAAGTTTTCCATAACAGTATCATTCAGAACAAAGGCAGGCTCCTGTAACAGTTTTTAATTCTTATCTTCTACATCCAAATCCCAAGGACACCACAACAACTTCCAGATTAGTATGCCATGTGGAAAAACTGAAAGTGTCAGCCAGACTTCATTATACTATGTTTTTGGTTTCAGCAACTATTGGATAATAAGTTACAGCTGAAATAAAACATTTCCAGGAGGGTGAAATTCTACCAGCAACATACAYATACTTTTCACCATTTTTCAATCCAGATGTGAAAAAAGCGATTTCAAAGAATCCACTTGTCTCTGATAAAAGGCTTTGGGTCAGGAGTAGTTTTTTTTATTATTATTTTATTTTTTTTTTTTTAAATTGTGCAACAGGCAGAGAAATATGCAGAAAATTGGAAGGCACTAGCTAAAAGGAGAAGGGAGATGGTAAAACAAAGAATGGTGCAGGACTGAGTTAAAGATCCAACATGAAAGGAACCACAAGAGAGGAGACAGAAGAAGAATGCATGTCATTCAAGACAAGGGTTACATCCCATCAGTGCTTTACCCTCTCAGTAAAKGTCAGAAACTTTGGTCTTAAAGAAGTTAAATCCTCCCTGTTTCTAACACTAAACTAAAATAAAAGGAAAGCYCACCACTTCAGAGATGCACATTGTGGGGACAAATGAAAAAGATGCTTATGAGATCCTCAAAGGAAAAGTAGTCTGATTGCCAGCTACTGAGATTTGGCCATCTAATATCCTCATGATCTTTGTAGAATACAATCCTAAAAATTACCACATTAGACCAAAAAAGACAACTCACTTTGGTTGCTACAAAGACAAGTTTATCTACTGTGTTAGGCAAAAAAACCCAAAAAACAGGATGCATTTAAATGAAGTACATTTACTGAAGTATCAAAATGATCAGTCTGTGCTGACTTTCAGCTCCAGGCTTCAATTTTAAAATAAATCAGGGCTTTCATAAAAACCCTTAAAAAGAAACTACACCACTTACTTCTTAAACTTCTATGGTATTTAATTTATTATTTAAGTATTTATGTATTGTATTTAWTGTAACAGCAGAGTGCCACAAAGCTCTGGAAAACAAGGAACTGAGTTTTTACCAGAGCAGTTAAACCTGAAAGCAAAGATGATATTGAAAACGGCATAGATGGCTGTTGCATCAAATTTTTGTTCAGGTTTATCATTCTAACCCAGGCAGTTTTAAGTGACAAGATCTTATTTTTTTCCCTGAAAAATCTGGAATCATTCTATGAAAACCTCAAGTTCATGTTGCAATGGAGCAGCCTTATTAGTGAAAACTCTGTGTTATGCCACATGGCCTGAAAACAGAGTTTCTGCTCTCACATGAACAAAAACACAACTCAGAAATGCTACAGCTATAGTACCTCTGTTCCAATTGTATAAATACTTGAGTTGCATAACATTTAGAGGAAACTCAGCCTAGGGATGACTCAGAGTTCACGATCTCTGCAGAACAGCACCTCTGCATAGCTTCCCTTATTTTCATATAAAGTAAGTGATAGAAGGAGTACTCCTCAGTGCTCTCCTGGCCTTGAGGGATCAACTGACCAGAAGGATCAGGCATATTTGGYAGCAAGGTTAAATCCCCTAGTAAATAACCTCATGCTTCTTCCCAAAATGAGGGAAAATTTAAGAAATTGTCTTTCTACAACTTTCCTTCCTTCCCTTTCCCCAAGTCTAATTGTAGTGTTTATGAGCCAAAATATGTAAACTATTCTCAGTGGAGAAAAAACACAAGAGGACAAGACACTGGAAGAACCAACAAAACAAATAAGACTGTACTCTGACCCTGAAAAAAACTGGCTCTAGTTGCAAATCAYTGAGCCTTCAAGAAAAAAGTCTAACTGTAAGGCAGCTGGAAGACAAGCTTTTGGCTTCCTTGTATTCCAGCTTGAAAAGTTTATAGTTTAACCACTCTGGGGAGTTTTTACATTAAGACGGTATGAAATGATTTTTTTCTTATGCTGTATTTTTCGTTGAGCTGATTTTGGATGGAAACTGGAATGTCCTGAATGAAAAAAAAACAACCAAACAAAACTCCCCCAAAGCCCACAAATATTTCAGAATTCAAAGGAAGCATTTTACACACAGTAGATGAACAAGAACAACATATACAACAGACCTTTCYTCATCTAAAGCAAGCACAGAAGAATCAAAGTATTCTTTATAGCTAGTGCTGGTAAGTTACCTATTTCTGACCTTCCCCTCTTTGGGATTTGGRTATCTTCACCTTTTCTGCTGTAATTATTATTCACAGTGAAAGGAAATATGGGTCAGACAGAACCTGGATCTACTAGTGAGTTTCTGCCAYTTCCATGCCTGAATTCTGTCCCCACTTGACCGCTTTTAAGTGAGATTCTTCTTCCACTCAAGYGGGGAAGAGGAAAATGAAATAAATTTGGACTTCAATACTATGTGGGAAAGTACCTCAGAGACAATCTCACCTTACACCATAAAAATGCAATGCTGAGTTTCTGAATTGTTGCTTTCATAGATTTCAAATGTTCATCATACGTCTTCAGCATTCACAGAAGTTGTCTTAGTCTGCTCAGTTTGTATGCATTAACAGCTGTATAAACAAGTTTATTCTTATGGTTTATTTGAATAATGGAATAAAACTTCCATGAAAAAGCAATAAAAATATATTTCCATGTGAGCTGGAGATGACCTGAAGGGTTAGAGCAGACAAGTGAAATTCTATATGGGGTGRTCCTTAGTTCTTCCTCTTGCAATGCATAAGGGGTGATGCAGCAGAATCTGAGAGGATGACTAATCCCTGAACATGACTTTTGGCAGCAAGAACAGAGCAATGGGTGCAGCTGGAACCAGAATTATTACATTTAATGGTTTGTTGTTTCTTCGGTTTGGGGGGAGGAGAAAGCAAGGCAAGAACAAGGATGGGAAGGAAGAACAAGACACCAAAGAGGGTTGTGCGAAGTTACCCATTGTGAATTCGAAGTTCAAAACTGGAGAGGCCAGAGAAAGCACTTGCATTGTCAGAGTACATCAGTGGGCAGCAYCAAGGACTATTGGTTTGGTGACGAAATTTGAGGAATAAAAAAAAGTTAAAACAGAGATTACAAAACTTAACTCAAAGCTTTGTGCAAGTACGTAGGTCTTGTGGAAGCCTGGCCAACATTTTGGGCACAGCAATGGATTTGCATGCCAAGCCCTGTTGTAGTTGCTTTCCCCTTGAGGTGATCTACAAGAGGAATTCCAATCAAGAATTCAGTTTATCACAGCTACTACTCTAAAAGTGAGACAGTACAGCCTGACTGCACAGTGTTAACACTCATTCTGCAGGTAAGGATGCTCCTGAGAAGCAGCAATGGCACGTGGCCCCAGGCCCTCGCACATTCCAGAGTTTCCAGCTGGTGCGCCTGAGTGACAAGAAACCCCATCCCCTATGCAGAGATCCAGAATTAAAACCATAAACCACGGAAGATTCTTTAGTAAGTTTGTTCTGACTTTAGACTGTTATTACTAATATCACGCATGTAAGTGTGATCTGTTTAAAATACACAACCAAAYGATGCACAGGGAGGACAAGGACCAAGCTCCAGTTGTGTGTCTGTACAGAAATGAGCAGCAGGACAAAAGGGCCTCCCCATGTGCAAGGAGGTGAGTGCCAGTGTGTCTTCAAGAATAGGGCTCCTGATTTTCCTATTTTATAGTCCAACTGCCAGAAGCCCAGACACATTTTCAGAAAAGTACCTGTAGGTGACTGCTTGGCTAGTCCTTCTTCCCTAATTTTACCTGTCTCAGAAAACAGTAATATGTAAATGATTTTAGACATTATRGAATAAGCAGCATGGACAAGGATGAATACTCTCATATGTTTTTGTTCATGCTTCCACTGCAAGTCATTTGCTTCAATCCTACAGGGAATTGATCTTCACCTACTCACTTGTCCACCTCTATTACACTGATTTTTATTACAAGTTTTGTTAAACGCTAAAATAACCATCAAAAAACATTAAASTGCTTCTGACTGACACATAAAAAGGGAACAGAAGGAAAACTTGCCTGCTTTCCATTTGCATACTGCTACACAGCTTCATGTCAATCTAAGCAAAACACCAACACTCTTCCCTACAACTTGTCATGACCAATACTTTTGTGGCTTGTGCGTACGTACTTTGAGACTTGCACAGAGCACAAACAGGCTCTTTGTTGTCAAGGACTAATCCCAGCCCATACTGACTCTAACAAATTTACTATCTTCACAAATATTCACAGCTATTCCTCAAGACTTTATCAAGAATTAACGCAAGCATGTGCAGGATGAAGGGGTACTGAAGCTAAAATTTGAGGTCAAGGTTAACTCATAGGCAATGAATGTATTCACTTATAGTTTTGATCACATGTATCGGTTCACAACACTTAAAACTCACCCCTAATTAACAGGCCATATATAAAAGCAATAAAGGCASCAAAGACATCAGCTTTACAAATCAAACTTTCAGACAATACATAAAAGCTCGAAATCACTACAGATGAAATGGGGGAAGGTACCTATATGGATATGGCTTTGGAATTTTTATCGTTACCCTTTGCAGTAAGGGGTTTTTAGCCTAGAAGGGGTGAGAACACATGCATGTAATGCACATACACACTGCACCTTTTTTAAATCTTCACTTCACCTGAAATGAACAGAGAAGGTTCACTGTTAAAACAAAGGTCTTGTTGAAGAAAATTTTGCAGTATTGTTGCTGCATTCAAAAACTGCATTAAGTAAACCTTCTACAAAAATAACATTTACAGAACTTTGTACTTAATTTACAAATRAAGGAAATTAAGTGAGAGTAAGGCTCACTTAAATTAAATACCTTTGCCTATGGAGAAACACTGAAGTCCTTCACTTGGTTGAAATGTTCTGTTTACCCTCCATAGAAATATGAGTCAAGKGTTACAGGTAATACTTTTGTTTTAAATAAATTACAAAGCATAGTCAAAAACATTAAAGAAATATTTAGGCCTGCAAAAAAATTATAAAAGGATTTCTCTGTATGGCATTTATGAATTGCACAAGTAATATAAAAAATTGTAGGAAGWARTGTCATTGAAAAATGAAGCTCCTAYAGGACACTGTTAGAAACACCAACATACACACAACTCACATACTTACAAGTCAGAAACCCARTGTATATTCTTGAATTGTATCATTCTCCTTGTCTTATTTTTATTAATCTTTTTTTCCCTGAGGTAAAAGCTAGAAACATTTCTGAGAATAAAATCCCTCCATTATTTTAAGGGAGGGTTTAAGTCTCAGAATGAAAAGCAATGAGCACCTCAGCTGAGCCAGTGGTGATAAACCACTCCTCCTCCACTGCTTTACAATGCAAGAGACCTTGCACCAAGTGTTAAGTATAGCAATAAACTGGCGTAAAATTGAACTTGATCGACTAAAAATCATTTTAGAGGTCAAATCTCAAGTCAGTGTCCACTGTATCAGAAGCAGCACAGAAGAAACTAGAGGTGAAATGAGAAAATAAAAATCCTTGGAATTACTCCATTGCTTTAGCAGAATGGTCACTATACTACAGATAGGATCAATGCCATTTTCCACAAAAATGAAGCCATCCCACCACTTAGCTCTGCCTGAACTAAGCAAAAAGTTAAGTAAGCATTCTTGATTTACCTTTTTAGAAAAACCGATCCAACCTAAATAGTCTCCTTTCCACTGGGTGGGGTTTTGCCAAAAGGGAGACAAATGTCTCAATCCCAAGATTTCCTGCAAATGCTRAATTCTACTGACATTCTTTCAGCCCTCTAATCCATGCTGCCCTCTCCAAGCAATCCCTTCCCCTTCCCAGGAAGCTAAATGAGAGAAAGCTCAGTGTAAATTGGATGCCAGCATTCCCATCCCAGCCAGGCACTCAAAGCCAATTCTGGAAACATATGGCCTTAATATATCCYTGTCACATGCTATGAGCCAAACTCTACATCAGGAGGTTATTTTAATGCTAGTGCAGATCCTGATTTCTGCCCAGAAAAAGTGGAATGTGTGGAACCAGTTCCTGCAGCTCTAAACTGCTCCTGTGGTTGAAATCGAGACATGAGCCAGGATGATAATGTCTAATCACCACCAGCTCACGAGGTCTCACCACCAAGATAAATAACACAGGAAGAAATGGAGAGCTGAGTGGCTGCCATCAGAAATGGAAATACAGCCTGAGGGGAGCTACATTTATAAATAGGCAGCTCAGGAATAGTCATGGCTGAAGACACACAGAAAGCCCTTCAGAAGTTACTCCCGAACATGGATAATAATTAGCTTGAGACATCTTAGTCTCAGGTCAATGATTAACACTCTTAATGCCTGAAAATGCCCTAAGCCACTTGTGTTTGAAGCTCTAGATACATTTCATGTTCAGAGATTAAAAAAGAAGACTGATGAACTTTCAGCCTGACCTGCTGCAGACAGAAAACTAACTTGTAAATAAGTTTATTTGTATCAGAATATGCTAGCTATACTTAAATATATATATCAATATTGTATCAATATATTGACAAATAAGGATTTTGCAAAAGTTAGAAGGTTTTTCCCCAGGACAATATAGCAGATATTTTTCAAAGATACAAAAGAAAAAACAGGATGTTGCAAACCAAGCATTTTACTGTCTTAGATAAGCAAATAGGGCTTGAGGCAGCTTCCTTTGCTGTGAGAACCTCCCGAAACAAATAAAAAGCAGTGCACATTCATTAATAACTACTTCATAGAGAAAAGACTTTAACAGAAATACGATTAAAGGTGCAGCTAGACATACCTATTTCTCACATCTTCAAATAACTGCAAGTGTATTTTTGCAAGGGGTGTATTGGTTGGGTGGTTTTGGTTGGGTGGTTTTTTTTTTGGTGTTTGTTTGTTTTTTTTGGTTGGTTGGGTTTTTTTTTTTTTTGCTACTACTGTTTCCAAATATCTGCACTGAAGGATCAACTGTTTTTAAGGGGTGGTTTTACCACATCATGCTTCCAAAACAGCTTCAGTAACTTCTGAGGTRCAAATTGTTTAATAAAATTAGAAGCTACAGTTTAAACATGTTACATGTAAGGACAGGAAAGAAAATGAAGAAGAGAAAGCACTAGTCTTCCTTTACCCTCCTGAGTTCCTAATAATTACCAGAAGAGATTTCGGTACACGCAAGAAGCATTTGCCYAATCGCAACTTCACAACTTCAAGCATGCTTATGTCTCCTTCAGGGAACAACAGAGTCTGCAGTCAAGAGAAACAGAAGCATTTAAATACACTATTTCCCTAAATCTAGATATATCTTAAAAATCCCTAAGTATCTCCAACTRGGCAAATGCCTACAAACAMCACTTCTGTTTGCTTARAAGAGGTACAAAAGAAACCCAAAAYGTAAAAGAATGTCAGACACTCAGGAACAGTAAAACACAATTTACAGCTGGCTGGCAGAATTTTGTGCTTCCCACAAAATCAAGCTCTGCAAATGAACTCTAAAAGCCAGGAAAGCCAGAGCTGAGGAGCCCTTCCAGGAAWACTCCCAAAGCCCATGACTAGCACGTACACACTGAATAATACCGAAATGAAGTGCTTAGATGTGGCCTGGAGTCAAGCACTTGTGCACAGCACCACGAGTGCATCATTTCCAGTCACTACCTTCTGCACATGCAGTCCCATGCTAGCCCAAGAACTCCACCCAAATTCCTCCAAACCAAGACTTCACCTATCACCCACCCCACTGCTGACAGTCCCTCGAGAAGGCTAGAGATACAATCTTGTCCTGACAAGCTTCAAAATGAAAGATTATTATCAGCACTAAGGTTGCCAAGTGTTTGAAAAAAAAGAAAAAAAAMCAACTYGATGATGACAGAGCTAAAAGCAAACCAAAATGATGGACTGAATTCCTCTCTGTCCACATGGCCAACCCTCACCTGATTTGGATCAGGACASGGACTCACCACCTTCTTATACTTTATATAAGACTGCCACGTGAATCTATAGTGCTACATAAATTATCACTTCCCTGGAACAAGGTCCTGGCTTTGCTGGGGAAAGGGCCTTGCTTGCCTCTGAGGCGTGAACCAGATGTTATGGAACTTGGTGGAAAAAAACAGCATCAACTGAAAATGGGCTTTAGATCAAGAACATGTAATAACTTTGTATTAGGTATTCCTCTCACAGAATAAATTAGAACAACAATTTAGAGAGCAAGGTCCACAAGGATCTTTTACATAAATAGTATGTAACACAACAGCAAAGCAATTCATGTTTATTTAGGATTACCTGTCACTGAACTGCAGATCCRAGAGCTCTACAGAGAAAACTATGCCGTTATTTACTTATTTCTTRCTAAATTATTAGTAGCTCCCAGTGGTTTTGGAAAATCCTCATTAGATTATGATAGGTTTTCCCTCATCTGAAGCAGTACTAAAATTTAGAAATGTGAGAAGAAAGTATGATAAAGTTTTCAGAGTTTTAAAAATGACACTACCAAAAGGCATTTATCTGTACTTGAATTCAGGACCAGAGGAAGGGCCACTTCATCACCTGATTTTCACTGCCATGACAGGGCAGAAATATTTGCTGAATTTGACCCTTGCAGCCAAGAACTGGGTCTTATTCTGTAACTCCACCAGCACTGCATTACATGTACTTGTTTCTGCTAAAATGCTCAGTGAAATAATGCATTTTAACATACAAACTGTCACTAAATTCTGAAAATTGGAAGCTGGTAAGTTGACATCCACTGAGATTCTGCTTGATTATGAAAATCCAAGTAACTCTGCTTTCTCACATGTTTAAAGACCAGCAAAAGACTCTTAGCACCAAACCCTTGTATTACCTTCATTTAAAAGCCACTGTGGAGTTCAACAATCCAGGTTGAGTCCCTGCCAACCCCCCAGTCCCAGCCTCCTCTTGGTCTGCATGCCTGGACATAAGGAATCACCTTCTTGAATTTCTGCCTTGTCATTTGTCATTTTAACACTCATATGAAAACTTTTACCTCACACACCACTTCYACCTCAGCATGTTGAGGGTAGTTCATCAGAAAATACTAAACATGGCATTATTTATCCAAGTAATACCCTCAGGTTCCATTTGTGTCCCTTCAAGGATGCACTTCCTCCCTCCCCATTCCACTCAAAATCCTGCCAATAATCTCCTGAAATCTCATTTTCTGAACTCCTTTAAAAAATGCCTTTGCTGCAGCTCCGAGCTCATATCAAGTTTCTGGAAGTGTCCTGCTGCCCTAGTTTGCAATGTGTTTCTAATGCTACAAATCACTTTCTTCCTCACTGCACCAACCTGAAACACATGAAAAGAGTCTTCGTTTTACCTCCACCTAATCTGCCTTATTTCACATGAGAAAGGAAAAATTTAACTCTGATTAAAGGAAATTGCAGAGACAGAGATGGTGAGTAAGCTATGAGCAACTGTCCAAAGATTTCTTCCAGCAAAAGAGAACTCAAAGGAGATAGTTTCCATCTGGTTTTATTAGCTGTAGTATTGTGTGTAGGTGCTTAGAAACTTCAGAAATCTACACTGTGGAGTTGATRACATTATAAGAAGAGTTCCAGTTAAAATGAAGCAGCTTTAAGCTATTGCAGCACCCACACTGAGCCTAGATAATAATTATGCACAAATATGACAAGATATAAATGCCAAGATAGCTGCCGTGTTATCTGTGGATAAGCAGTGCACTCACTGACATACTTGAAGTTTAGCACAATCTGCTTTACTATTAAATTCAAAACAGTTTCGCTATTACACTAACAGCTCCATAATTGTAAGGTACATCATATCTACAGGAAATAATCAAATACACATGTCAAACAGATAAGCCACTCGAGAAGAAATATTTTATCCACATCTTCAAGAATTATGAGGAGATTTATCCAAGTGAGAGAGACACTGTGGTAAAATGAATAATGTGTAGAATGAAGCACATGTTCTATGGCTTAGCTTTGTTTCAGCAAGTAAAAAAATCCCAAGCATYTTGATTAAATCCTAAGGAGGACCTATTTACACACTGTCCTCTGTGCACACCAATATCAGACAGTTAAAGATAAACACCACGTTTGGAAAAATAWCTCTCATTGTCAGTCAAGGGCAACATAAATCTGAAAACCCAAACATTTTGGCAGCCAACACACTCCTCCTCACCAGCCTTCATCAAAGCATCCCACAATCACATGCAGGATAAAGCACCCTTGCACATCTTACTTTTTGGAAGTACCACTTAAAATCAAAAGGAAAACATAAAAAAAATACAGAAAACTTCTTCAATGGACAACAAGGCAAAAAGGAGTTTCAAGTAATTTTGGCATACAGCATCGAAGTTCACACTGTCTTCTCTGTACTAAAGGCAAAACAGCACATCATTTTCATTAGCCTGCAGCATGTGGATTTTCATTAACACAACTCATAAACAATGTTTTTCACACTATTCTTGAAAAAAAAAAAAACACACAGAAAAAAACCCACCACCATGTTGCTTTGTAAAAAAAATTTCCAAGTCATTACTCTTGCCCATGTTTCTCTTTGTAGTTTAGTTGCTGCAGGACTATTTTTTCCAGTCCTTCCATGCCTCTGTCCAACCACAAAATCTGTTGAATCATTTTGTGGATTGTGAATTTCTTTCTTAAAAGACCTTTGAATTTCTCAACCAAATATCTATGCTTTTGACAACATCACAGTCACAAGTCAATTTTTAATAATAGGATGCAGCATTTATCCACAGAAAAAATCCTTGAGACCACCATATAACATCGTCTGCGTTAACCCCCACAATTAAGCATAATAAACATTTATCATGCATATCGTAACATTTCCAGGTAAAGAATTGTAAAAACTGTTAAATTGTTTTTGTGCATGGATGACAGTAGCACACACCAAAGAACTTATTTCTCATCTCATTCCATGCATGGCTGGTGGCAAGGAGACACTTAAAATGACAAAACCATTTTTAAAAATTTGATCAATACAGTGAAAATTGTACATKAAGTTAATTAGTTGATCAAGTTTAACTGTTTGATCACATGCATGGGCAATAGGTGTATTTTTTCCCCTAGTCAGGTGCTGTTATAGAACTGAAATATCTTTCTTACCTTCTGAAAAAAGTCTTCCCCACTTTTTCCTTTGCCCTCCGCAGCAGCTGTAAAACAAAAGTGGGATCTGGTTACTAAATAGACAACAGGAAATTCACAGGCTTACATACAGACATTCTGAGTGAGTACATGCTACTGTAAAATAACAACACTGGGTAATTTTTTTTCATGCAATAAACATTTGGCAACAACTGAGTGATACCCAGACCAAACTTTTACAAGTCACCTGCCAAGGATGGAGTTGGAACAGTTCATTTTTGCCTACATAGGGATACTTACTTGAGTTACAAAATACACATGGTCTAAGTGAAACAATTTAGTCACACTGCATACTTTGCCCTGCAATTGTACCAACAGCAGGATCAAAAGAAATATAGGAGGGCACAAGATTTGCTGTATCAAGTATTGCATTATTCAGTGCTGTCAAGAGCAAGACCTGGATTACATTCCCCTTGTATGTAAATCACTAAGTGTAAATTTAATTAATGTAAATTATTGCACTTGAAATGATACAACTGTTTGCACATCGCTTATGTTGCAGTTTATCTGTGTTGCAATCCAAGACTTAGCAACCAGCTCAAAACACAATAGCTCAAACTGGTTATAAAGAGGATAATTCCCTTCTCCATGGAGAAGGGGATGCCTTCAAAAAGAACTCCAGGTGCAGAAAAACATTTCCTGAATGGTACAGGGTTACTTAAGAAGCTTACACTCRTCATGATATTTCCGTATTTCTCATGTACAAAACAGACCTCGAGCTCACCCCATCACCCTGACTTCAAAACTATATTTCAACTACTTRGCTCTGCCCACTCCTCCAATCACACAACCAATCCCAAACTCTTAAGAACTCTTGACTCAGCTAATGCAATTGAATAGTAAATGCAAGTGCACAGATACAGGCTAGAGGCATGAGATGACTTCTACCCCAGAGGAAACACTGCCACTACATTTGAGACAGGCTTCTCAAAATCTCAAAAACAACAAACCCACAGAGAAAGAGCACGCTAGCAAGTTGTATCTAAAACAGTTCAGAAGTTCATGATTCCACTGCAGTGTAGCCAGAGCAGAGGCAGCAAATGAAGCTTGTCATGCACTCATCTTTGCTGCAGAGCAATTCCAGACTCCCCAGTTCCCAAYGTCTGAGAAAACAAAGCCCTCCTCACCTTCAAGACCCATAGGTGCCTGTATGAGAAGAGCAAACTGGTGCATTTCACCAGAACACGGTTTTCTGGAAGCAGAGAAAAACAGCTGGGGAAGGTTTGTTTGCCAGATCCACAAGCTACTGATACGAGTGGAAAAACACAACTTCCTTGAAACAGCCCCTTGATAGGTGCACATTGCTTGACATGTTTTCCATCAACTCAGAAATAGATATGAAATGCTTTTAGGAAGTGAGAAGTACCACCACTCTATTTCAAGTAGAACATGGGACCAACATGCTTTTAATCAGAGGGCATGGGAGATAAATTGGATAAGAGAACACGACAGATGTGTGGCTGAAGTTGCAGTTTTGAGAATAGACAGATTTTGTTCCAGCTGCAAATGCATGATTTCCAAACTGAATACAAACAAGAGATGGCTTAAGATAATAGCAGTGATGCTCTGCAGGGCATTTAAGCAGAATGCTGACAAAGCAGATTCCAAGCTTTTTATTGTAGGTTTATTTTTAATATGAATCATTCTGGTGACCTGATTTACAGCCTGGCCCCACCAACAACTGATGGCACAACAGATGGAATCCAACAAACACGGACAAAGTGGGAAAGAAGAGGGAATGAAAACATCCCAAAATGGCTTCACAGAAAATAAAACACAACAGTAGAGACAACAGAAAAGCTGGAGCACTTGGCACTTTAGAAAAATCTTCAGTTCATAACTAGTGGGTTTAGCTGTTACATCATACTATAAWGATATGGTCTTTCATTAGAGCTTTTCAGCACATAAGATGCTTTATGACAACTCATTTGCCAGGTCTCATGTCATCTATAAAAAGGCAGGGAAGAYTGTATGGTGGTTTTTAGGAAAGACACTGAAGATGAAGGTCTGTACATCAGAACAGYGTTTCACAGGGTAAGAGACTTAAAGCAACCTGTTGGTATTTTGTCACTTCATGTCCAAGATGCAGTGCTATTTAATCCAGAAAGAGGTATGCCACAGATCATCTCTGATTGAATATAGGTGATATAGGTGATCGTGGCATTACCATCTCCATTATGCATTGAATTAATCAACAAAAGATACTCAGAATTGTGCCTTAAAGTATTRTGTTACACTTAGAATGATATATTTCACTAAGAAAGAAAAAAAGCCTAAAAACTTAAAGGCAAACTATATGAATCAATATGTTATGCTTCCTTTTAGGTTAGCTCTTTTCCAGCTATCGCCTCCCTTTTCCCTCCTTCCTCTTACGATAAAACTCTTTGTACCAATTCAAWACTCATTTTTTTATTTCACTTCCTAAATTTCCTCTTGTTTTTATGAGGAGCAATTACAGTTAAAGAAATTTAAATTCTATCATTAGAATTCATCAATCATGAATTTTGTGGTGCTACCCACAATTACCTACATTTATATCTATGCTTACTCCCAAACTAAGCACCTATATTTAAGAAAGCTTCCAATGCGTGTCTGCAATCAATTTATGATTGACGTGAAATTATCTTGAAGCATTTCTCCTCTCCAAAGTAGGTAAAGACAGTTCTAGCATTTCTGAAAACAGTAGGACAGCCTAAAACAAGGGGAAATTTATTCATTTGTTTTGTAATTGAAAGGCTAAACAGATTTTTTTTTTTTTTAAGCAAGGCCAATCCAGCATCTTTTGCAGGGAAATGAGCAAGAGAAGCATTCCAGAATTAGGAAATTCATGCAGAAGTCGTTAACATGCAAACCATTCACAGTGTTCTCTACAAGCAGATGCAATTTAGTAAGTCGTTGAGGTTTACCTCAAATCAGATAAACTGAGATAAAAGCAAACTTTACTTTGTGTTTAAGAAAAAAAATCTCCTAGGTCATCACTTCCCAAGATCAACTTTTCTAAACAAATCTTGAGAGTATTAACCCCGACTCTCAAAATAAACTTCAGCTTTGAAATATCATATTAAGCAACTCAAGATATTTACCTCTGACTGTGCACCCCAGCAAATTATTTTTGTAATCTTAATAATAATAATAATTAGAGTTTTAGTATAAAACCAAGCTTTATTCATAAAAGCAGTGAATTTTCAAGTGCTCAAACTCCCAAGACAACAAGCCTCTTGTGGGAGGCTGACAGGGCCAGCAGTGCCGTGCCAGTGCTGCATGGAAGGCACAACAGATCCCAGTTCAAATAAATTAGAAAAAATCTTTCACATTTTAATAGACAAAYTATCGCTTTCAAAATACTTCACCTGTAACAAACATTAAGAAGTGACATTATCTCCTGGCACGTGCCTTAGGAGAGCATTCCACCCTTCTGCCAGCGGTCCCTGTCCCCAAAGAGGGTTTGAGAGGAACCACAAACCAAATGCTAATTAATCCAGTCGTACCTGACTTCTCACTGACAAATTGTTTCATTTCTGCCAACTCAGGAAGTACTGTTTTCTTAGAAAACAGTATTTACTTTATGGTATTGAATAATCACTTAACCAACCCTCACAAAAACTAGGATTACTTTTACACAAGATGGCTACATTGGTTTCAGAAATACAGATGAAACCTATGTAAATGTGCATAACAAGCATTTTATATTTTAAGCTATACTCTGTTTATTGTAATTTCTTCCATGCCATGAAATATTTTATATTAGATTTTTGCTTTTCAAGACATATTGGATTGCTGAGGTTCCATCCAATACAAATATAAAACAGTTGAAACAGGTGTTAACTGTTATGGTACCCATGAAGTGCACCATTTGTCTACTTAATCACCAGATCATAAAAAGGCCCAATTGTAATTTCTTCTAGGTTCACATGGAAAAAATGAATTTGAGCTTTCACTTCAAATGTTATTTTAATTAGTAAAAAAGTTATTACAATACAGGTCATATTTTACAGGAACAGGAACCCGAGACACTGATTAAGTCAAGCCTTTAAATGAATTACTGTAACTCTGTTGATCTCACACATCAATTTTGTGTCTTAGTTTCCAAACTCTTGAAGTTGTTATCAAAAACTCAGTGTAGCAGATGTTGGTGACTTTGCCTCTACACTGATTAGTGTCAAAACTTCTTCCTCTGTCTGCATTGAAAAACTATATTTTTAGGAGAACAAAAGAGCATGTTCTGCTCTTCAGGTCACAACTATGATCAAACAAAACCATTCCTTGAATCAAAATAATCTTTAACATGACAGATAACTAGATATTGTTTTCATTTTATGAAGACAAATCAATAGGATTTCGAGAAACTGTAGAATAATGCACCTGAAGGTAAGCGCTCAATTATCCTTTACTTTTCCTATCCATTGAAAGAGAAAGATTTCACAACATAACACTTAAGAGTGTCCTCATGTTATTTTGGTTTATTTTACTCTGATTTTTTTCTGAATCCGCAATGGAAACATGCCACATACATTACAGTGTTGATTTTTATTTATCAATAATTTTTTTAATGGAATGGACTTATTTATTGAAAGCCTAAGCTATTTCCCAAAGTTACCAAGCCGCTGTCATRCAAAGAAACCCAAGCAAAAACTTCTTTCATTGAACCAGAAACCACCTGACAAAAAGATTATGTTTTCCTGTGCACCAAGTCAGACACTAACCCACACATGCTCTGAAAGCTTGCCTATATCAAGCCAAGATAAAGAATTCCACCCCCATGACCACAGAGTTAAGCCAAATTGCTGAAAAGATGCCTTAAGGAATAAAAAGATACAGCGTGCATTGTTAAAGAAAAAAATCTGACCTTAAAYTGAATTTGCTGAAATCCAAACAAAACAGTTTTCCATTTTTCTTGTAATTGCAAAGCCAGTCTCACTTCCAGTTTTCAGCTTAGGAGCTAAGAAGTCAGAGAGACAACTAAAATATACAGTCTGGCAAGAGAAGTTGCAAGGCTTAAACAAGCAAGAAATCTGCATGAAAAGTTCAAGTATTTGAGACTGTTAATTGGCTTTTCAATAAGATTACATATTCTTTTTACTTTGTTATTGATTATAATAAACTTCATAACATAACCTATTACGCACAGAAATCTCAGTATTTCAAGGTCTTACGTGGCTCCAGGAGTTTTCCAGAGTTAATGAATAAAAATCAGGCATTCAAATTTTCTTAAATTCACGCACAGAGCAACTTTTAGGTTTAGAGGATGCTCACAATACACAGGCCAGAGTCAACTGGAGGTACCAGCAAAGGGGACTGCACAAAGGGAGAAAAGCTCCACAAYTCTCAAGAAGTTACTGGAACATTCAACTAATTAGAAAAAGAACAAAATATACCTGACAAATAGTAATGTCCAAGTCAGGACCTAACTACAGAAACCATCCAGTACCTACATATCTTGTGATAAAAGGATTCTTGGACTTAGGGTGAAGTAAGTCTCGCCTTTTATTAAGAAGTCAGGTAAAAAATTTGAAAGTCCAAACAAAAACACCCATGATACAAACTTAAAATGTTTATAAGGGAGCATTGTCCCTCTGGTAGAGCAGCAGGAAGAATTGCAGCATGCTCAGTAAATGACAATAAATAGCCTGTTAAATATCAGGACAGTTTTGGGTGAGTTCCACTGGATCTCCTCCTGCTAGCATGAACTCAATACGCAACTGCTGAGCTATCCAGAGAGGCCAGATGTGCTCCAGCAGCTGACACACCAAACCAGTGCTGGGAAAAAGCAGGCTGAGTGTGGGATGCTTTCACCCTGCTGCTGAAATGCAGTGTCACTGAGGCCCCTCGGCATCCCAATGTCCATGGCCTCTTTCTGCACCATGTGCCAGCTGGAGGAGGCTCCCTGAAGGGAAGCCTGTGCCACCAGAATGTGTTTCTAAACACACACAGGTAACACCCCCACGATCTGCATTTCCTCTTAATATTAGGCACATTCACTTACTAGAATATTAACTTTTCAACAWCTTTTTACTCCCTGAATGCTATATTAAAATTAAATCATTGATACTAAAATTTGGATTSTTGGCAAATAGCTTAAACCAATTCTACAACCAGAACTCCTGGATCTTCACCTATCCATCATTTATGATGAACAAAGAGAACAGCAACACAGAGAAAAAGGGAAAGCTTAAAACAAACTATGCTTGTTTCCACTAGCTCTGCAGACAAATGCAAGACAGAATGCAAGAAAAAAAAAACAAAAACACATGCACTCTGAGAACCAAAGAGGCATTGATTTTCAACAAATATTCCTAGAGATCTGTTCATAGTATTCATAGGGACCTGACAGATTTGGTGACTAAAAGCTAAGGGGAAAAACAGAGAGGGGAAAGAAAGGAAAAAACAATGGGGTTATACAGAAGGCAACTTGCCTTGTCCTGCATCAATATTTTTAGAGTTGCATAACTATAAAACTCTATCTAAAACCAATAATTTAATACATAACAAGTAAAAATTTAGATATCTAACATCTTTTTCTAATTTTGCAAAACAAATTTATCCCTAGAGAAAAAGCTGTCTGCCAAGACTCTACATAGGAATAAGTCTGCTTGTTTATTTATTTTTAGAGMCAAGTCACAGCTTGAGTGCAGGCTGTGAAGCTGGGGTTGCTCTGGGAGCCCCCTTTTCCCTGCTGCAATCTCTCTTTCAAAGGCACACATGGGTGCAGCTCATCCCCACAACCACAGATCGCTCCCTGATGTGGTGTGGAGCACAGGGAGTGCATGGCACGAGACTGAGGATTTTAATGGAGATAATGAAGTGACTGCTCTGCTTCCTGCCAGCCACTCCAGAACAAAGCCAGGAAAACTGAGTAGGTGTCAGCACTGTATTACCTGATTAAAATTACTCTATTAGCTGCCCAAGGCTGACACTTGTTCACTGTTAGAGCCACAAACGCTCTGTCATCTCTCCAAATGGGTGAAATATTCCTGGAAGTCTCCCACATCACCCTTCAGATACACTAAAGGACTTGTGCTGTTTCCTACAGAAGATATGACAGCTGATGGTTCCAAATAAATCCTCAAAGCCCTTCTGAAGTCTTGATTTCCACGACTGACAGACTAAATCAGTGTCCCTGCTTCTGGGATCAGCAGAGGGCTTCTTGGAGATTCCTTAACTAATGGAATTCAACTGAAGTCAACAAGGAAAGCAGAACCAAACAAAGCACAACTTCGCTTAGGATTTCTTGAAAGCATAAGGAGTCTCAACTAATACAAATTTTCCATTTCAAGTTTGTGACCACTTTAGTGGTACTGTGAAAGGAGAAGATCCATGCAAAAGTGTACCCAGCTGCCAGGTTGTGGGAAAGGAGATGAGAATTCCAAGAAAGACTTGTTAATTTTTCACCAAATAATTCCCATATTATCACCAGATTTTTAACTACAATGTTTTTCTTCCATTTTAATCGATGGATAAAGACAGATTGACACCTAAAAAACAGCCAAGTTGAACGCCCTATTTCTAGTTCTTCTCAAGAAAAACAATTTCCATCTGTGGTACTGATAATCACTTTTTCTACAAGTGAAGCTACCGATCAGTTATGAGACAGCTTTGTTAAGATCTGTAGCTACCAGCATGAATGAAACCTGATTAAAACCTTACATCAAGTACATTCCTGCATTGTAAGYCACCCCAGTATCTTCCCCAGTTTTGAGAACAACATCTGTGAAAATACATTGGAGACAGTAATGAAAAGAGAACAATTCTATGACTTTCATGTTCATGAAACATTTTTGCTCCCTAAATATATAAGAATAAAGCATCTGTGACCTCAGTCCTCCTTCCCTCTTTGCCAAGCAGCTCCCTGAGAGATGCAAAGTGCCATCAATCMCACCCAAAAAGCGTCAGCTACACTGAGATGTGTAAAGGAAAGATGATGTGGTTCAGCTTCTATTAYTTTAATCAAGGAGTTAGCTAATTGCCTCCCTTCCTTCAAACAGGCCTTTCAGCATTTCAGTTTTACAGGAAATTTGGAAACCTGCAGCCACAAGGATAGGCTGGCCAGAACCAAGTTTCACATTGAATTATTTTGTTCCAAATCCTTTGTAGTCAAAACCTGACAGCAGCAGCAGTCTGCAGGCAGCCGTGAAGGCTGCAAGAGCACTCTCCCACTTCAAACAGGGTTTAGATGTTATCAATTCCCCTGACCATTATCCCGAGAGAGGCAGTTTTGGAGGAGACAGCTGGAAACGGGTAGCCCTAGTGGCTGTAGGAAAATCTCACCAACACACCATAGTGCTGATATAAAATACTTCTCAGCACAGCGATAAAAATAATAGTTGTTTATGCCAGCAACTCACTTTTCCACTACTCCAGGCTTTCTCTGTGACACAAGGGAAGAGACCAAAGCAGTGTGGCAGGGTGAAGCCATTCYAGCCCTTCTTTCACCTTGCCTACCTCAGCTGCCCCATTTTTCTTAGTGCATGWGCTGCCATGCACATAACCTGCATTAAATATGGGGGCTGTGCTTCCCCAGGAAGGTATTTAGTGAGAGAAATACGGAAGACATGAAATATGKWAGGGTGTAGCACTTTGYCCCTTCCCTTCAGTGTGGCCACTGKAAACACTGGAGAAGCGGCAGGACAGCTRAGTGAACCACCCTGTGCTGTCACACATCTGAAAACAGGCCAAAGTAGTCATGGAAGGGTAGGAGAAGTAAGAAATGTAAAGCCTGGCATTTTTCTAAAAAGCTCTGCAGTGGGACTAGCTTCGTGAGTCACTGGATGTGACAGCTCAAAGAAAAAAAAAAAAAAACAAAACCTTGGAGTGCCTCAGGAGGCAGAACCTCCCTTGCTGCCAGTGCCTGACAGATCCAACTCTGCCCCCAAGCCAGAGTATCCATTTAAGAGAACTTGCTGTTTACAGGAGGAAAGAAAATCATAATATCAGACGTGCCCCAGGGGCTGACAGAGGATACCTGCCAAATACAAAAGCTCTKCTCTCAGCAGATTGATGGCTGGGGATATTCTATTTGTTTAGTGCTCAGCTTTCCCTCGATGCACAACCACTTTTCTTGTCAGGTTTGAGCACAGATCCTGCATGATTCATTGCATGGGAGGGGAGAATGCAGCAAGGCTGTAAAAAAATTAGAAACAAAAACCCTACAGATTTGGACAAAAATGTACACAATATTTTTCTGATGGTCCTGCTTGTTATGAGTCATTCACAGATGTGGAATTGCAGGAGAGAAGCCAAGATTAAGTCTAAGACAAAGCTTTATACAGGAAACCAGTTTAAGTCTGCTGCAATGCAGGTTACACATGGAGCTACAAGCTCTTTTCCAGCAGTAATGAGATACTGCCTGTATCTGGACCCAYTATGCCGAACAAGATACTAGAATACATTTGACAGAGACAAAAAAAAAATATTTTGAATTACAAAGTCTTTTCTAAAATTCAACCAACCCCACACTCTCCAGCTTACTGGAAGCAATTGGAATATTTGGAGAACAAATCTGAGTTTCCTTTTTCTGTCAAAAACCCACTCTCTTCATTTCTAAACTTACATACAGAAAAATGTAAACCCACTTAAACACTTCATACAAGTATAACTGAGCTTTTATAAACTAGCWTTAAGTAGCAAACGACAAAAGATTTAAAAAGCTAAGAAGAAAAGTGTAAGGTAAACAGATTTAAATAAGTACAGGCATAAGCATTGAAGCAAGGCATTGATGCAATCAGTTAACATCAAAAAATGAAGACAAAGGTAATACATTTTAACACAACACCATTTTCAGGAATACAATCTATCCCTCAAATCATAGCTTAAAAGACAGAAAGACTGTGCCAGTTTATTCTTGGGGATCACCATAATTCAGCTAACATTTGAAAAAGCAAGTTTACCTTTTTCACGTGAGAGCCAATAAAATTTGTTCAAATAACATCACYGAGGAAGTTGCAAAGCAGATGTGTAAAGAGAGAAGCAGAGAAAATAAGCTCACCCATCCATCCAGTCTAAAGCCATGTACCACCATAACCAAGTGTGAACTCATTTGTCACCCCTTTTTCCATGCACTTGCTRGGCAAGAAATCCAAATTATGTATCRGCACAAAAATACAGTGATAGAAGTTACTTGGCCAAACTCAAGTTTACTCACAACACCAAGATCTTTCCGCTTTTAAGAAACTAAGGAAATGAAGTAATTGTTTAGGTAAGAAGATCAAAGCACAACAGAAGTCTAGACCCTTCTGGTAACGGTGAACAAGTTTTATTTTCACAGCTGGTTTCATGTCCACATTTTCATCATGTACATGACTTTTTCTTATGAACGGTCCCCATATTAAAAAATACCCAACTGCTATATACAGCTGCCAAAGCATTAAATTATTCCATTTGTGGGCATGCATGTAAATAAAAACATACACATTCAGAGTGAATAAAGAATGACAAGTTGTATAATCAGGACTTCTAGACACAGTTTACAATAAGATAAAAGCCTGCACTGGTTTACACTACAGTGGTAAAATCTAGACAGAAGCCTGGCATCCACACCAGCTCCAATCATGCCGCATTAGGAGATGTGGACTGCACAAATTGTTAAGGATAACCTGTTAGCTTTTACTTTAGAAAGGTGGACTGTTCAGCAAAAAGAGGACAGCTAGCATAAGACAAGCAATAGCATTCTGATTTTAGGGTGTTAAAAAAAAAAAAAGAAATTAAACCAATTAATTTAGTTCTAATCTGCTAAGTTAAATTACTCTGTTTGGGAAATCCTACCTGCTTCTTCAGTGAGGAAACACTACAGATACAAACAGTTCTGGACTGAGAAATAGGAAATGTATGTATTCAGAAAAAGACTGTKCTAGGCTGGCACCAAGAAAAAACCTCTTCCAGACAATCCACAGAAAATTCTGCRCTTCCACTGCAGTATTTCTTTTGATTACAGAAGAGTTTTTCAAAGTAAATCATCTTCTATGAAAAGTTTGCAGAATGGTAGCAAATGCTTGTGAAATTCAGGTAGACAGTCATTACATTCTTTCACCATCTAKTCCTAGCTAATTTTTTGTCACTAACTATGGAAACCTTACAACAATTTTCTCTTCAGTGAAAGTGGAGCTGAATGACAGGATAAATCATACTGACACTATATTTAGTTTGCTTTATACTGTCGCAGAAAACCTAAGCATTCTCACCAAACCAAGGGTAGGGTGGCATGTAGAAGTGGAATTTCAAGTTACCCAAGACAAGCAGCCAAGTCACAGATTCATAACCATTTAATTGAGAAGTGTTTTACCCTCCAAAGAAGGCATGATGCCTCAAATATTATGAACCTGAGCTCATGCTGTGTATTACAGTGTCAAAGGACAGAGACCACAAGTCAGTTACCTAAAGGTTAAAAAAACCCCAAACCTTATCTGGCAGAACATGCATTGATATTTACTCAAACACCTCAATGCTATTGAGATTTGTCCCTCCAAGTTCCCAAAGCTCTTTCTGAAATTGAGCACAGACGTGCTGGAAGCACACATCACTAAAGGCTAAGAATGGATGAGGATTTTAACTTGCCCTTCACCTTAAAGCACTGATCTAGGCTGTGAGCCCTCTTCTCATGGGGACTCCTCCCAAACTTGGGCTGATATCAAGAAAACAAAATTAGTCAAGGATGCAACTTTTGCAGAACTTAAATAAAAATAAACTATTAATTTATAGGAATTAATAAATTATAGGAATAAATATTATCACCAACTTCATAGTTCACCCATCAAACCCTGTACRTATTTTTGGGCCATGTTTTCAGATATATTAACATGCCAAGGTCATTTTGCTTGGTTTTCCAAACTGTATCTTCTGGCTACAGGGGAGATGTATAGAAATGCAAAGCTCCCCCCACCCCAAGTCTTTAAACAGATGAGTTTTTAGAAAGCCAGCTCCATTAACCACGGGATTGCTTGTGATTCCCACCTCCTAGAGGCAAAATTCTGCCACAGCACAGCTGAAATGTTCCAGAGAGACTGCAAAGTCCTGCCAACTACCTTTGAACTGCTATAGTTCTGAGAAAGAGAAATCTTCATTCGCACTTTTCAGTCCTCAGGAAGTAACCCTGCAGAGGGGTGAAACCCCCAGTAGTCGCCTGGATTGCTCAAACCTATCCCAAAACTGCTGTGGGCATCAGACTAACTCTAAATAAACAGCACTTAGCAGTGTGTGCACCAAGACTTGAAAGCCAGCCTTTGTGGGCTGCTGAACCTTTTATTCAAACCTTATGAAATCGAGCGAGGCGTTTAAGGACCGTGCAGGAAGTGGAGAGTTGAAGTTATGTTGCCTACACAAACAGGCCCAAAATATATTACCCAAATCCTAAGATTGCTTTCTTTTCAAGCACAAGCAGATCACTGACTACAGTGTACGATCTCAAAGACTTGCATCTGGCCCCCTGCTATCCGGTTTGTGTTTTTATGGACTCCAAGTTATTTCTACAACTGTTGTTTACAAGAAATATATAAGGCAGGAAAACTCTACAAAGCTCCATTTACACAACCTTGTGATACAGTGCAGGCAATGCTTAAACTAAATTAATGACCACGAGTAAACAAGAACGCATTGTTTTGTGGTTAGACAACTGCAATTCTCAGTTACACAACTCATTTATCTAAAAGTTTGACTATTTCTGAAATTAAATTCCTATTTTTTATGTTCAAGTCGCAGGAAAGTCCTGCTTAGAAGAGCTGATACAATACAAAACCCTTAAAGTTCATGCAAAATAAACTGGAAAGAAACTTGTAAACTTAAGAGATATAAAATGTCAAGCGTGGGGAAGTGCAAAATTAAAACAAAGAATGTGCAATTTCTGCCAAAATCTAGAAAAACAAACAATAACAAGTAAGGAACTAATATCTGGCCCACTTCTGCCTCCAGTTCCTGTGTGGGGGCTTTAACTCAAATATCATGTTTTTCCAAACAAAAAGAAGTTTAAGTAGCAAGACGTTAGTGCAGCTGATTTAATGCAATGCTGTTTCCAGGGTTAACTTTTTTACCACTTTTGCTCAGCGTAATTCAATTTGGATCTTTTCTGTAAAAGTTTATGTCAATTATTTTTTCTTCTGCGTTATGTCAAGTATCAACTCCAAATACCAAGTACCAAACACAAAACCAATTCCTTATCACCAAACACAGAATGACATTACCACCTATTCATAAAAACCACTCTGGGCCGAGCATTGTGTAACATCTCTCAACATGTTGCACTTGCAAAATATCCCAGTTTTTATAAATATTGCCCATGTGTTTCATGCTTACATAAAGCTTTTGCCAAAACACTCACTTTTTAAGTGATATGGGGATCTTAGTAATCTGGAAGGAATGTCAGTGAACCAAGGAGAAAAATCAAGTCTACTTCCAAACCTTGCTATTTGCCCTGTTACCTGGCAATTGGTGTTCTTTGAACTAATCAGATTTAACTGACAATTAATGCACACATCCAGATCTGTCGAGGCTGAGCTGGCATAGTGCATTTATCAGTTTTATGCTGTTTTATACAACTGACACCAGCTTTATATCTTTCATAATCAAGGACCGTAATGTCACTCTCAGGACTCGATGGGGAAATATAACGAAAATTATATATATTCCAGACAGATTTTGGACAAAAAATATTAACAAAGTGTCACCTGATAATTAGATGGAGATTAGATTGCTATGGTAACAGATAAATCAGACTGGAAACCACAGGAAAGTGAACTTCTACTAAGCAAGTAAAAAAGTACTGAAGACTTTCTTTTAAAACAGGCCAAGAAATAACTAGCATAAAACATCAACTAAAGTATCAAACAAACCTGGAAAAAGAAAAAAATATTTTGGAAAGTCCTTAAAATAAACACAGCCAAGAGCCATACAAAAGGAATACCAAAAGAGATTGCTCTTGAGAATAATTCTAGCTAGGAATGATAAAGACAGCTAGTACAGGGAAAAGGGCTCTTTTATTTATGGAGTCACGTTTACTCCTGAGAAGTCCCCAACTATGTCTGACTCATATGATGTAAAGCACAAGCAGGCTTTACATACATGAGGTCCTTCCAATTCAGTTATACAAATAGGGTATTTTTAATTTACAATAACCACATCTGTATGCTGATATGTGGGAAAACAAGAATGCTGTGCAAACACGTGATTTCTAGCTCAAACAACAGTTTGTTTCAGACAGGCAAGGGGTCTTTGAACTGCAAACCTTCCTAAGGAAATACAGTCCACTTGAGAGCAGGGTGAAGTAGCTCAAAGTCAGCATTCCCAGACATAAATAAGCATGTACTGGGGTCAGGTTTCTGTGAAAGAAATGAGTTACCCATCAATTAAAAAATGACTATATGTGTATGTGCAATAGCCATCGGTAGTTTCTCCAAGCAGAAAAGAACCATGTGAGGGTTTCATGTTCAACAGAACTAACAATAAACCAACCCTCAAGTACTGAGTTTTGCTGGAGAGTAAAAACATAATGGCACTGTTGCCACTTGACAGCCAAGGGTATCCTGGCTTTGTATTTCAGTGAAAACAATCACCACCAGCAGCCTGGAGCACAGATTGGTCAATATTCCCTGTGTGCCCACATTTGGCTACTGTTTCCAGTAAACACCAGCTAGTAGATCATTTTAAAAACAAAACATGCAACAAAACCTTGTTCTAGTCCTAAACAGATTCAGTTAAGAAATACTGAAAAAGATGGCTTTAGGTTTTTATTCTCCATCAAAATCTGTAAAATGAGTTAATGGTAAACAGTGAAAAGCAGGAACAAAACCAACCCACAAATAAGTGTGCAGCTTATGTAAGAGGTGAACACACTAACTCAGCCTCTCTTTCTGATGACTATTTCAAGCCACATAATTTTTCAACATTAAATTGCAATGCATAAAGGCAAGTATCACAATCACAGAAAAACCTAATGTTTTGCGCATCCTCCATTACTTCCCCTAAGTCTTAGCAAATCCTCAGAAAAGAAATCTTCAATGTATTGGGTGAGATTTAGACTTCTTAGATGTTCTGCAAGTTAACTCACAAGTTTAAAAAAAATAGTAAATATATAATATCCCATTCATAATTAACCCAGAATAAATCTACTGCTACTTCCTCTCGTAATTTTAAAAAAAAACCCCTCCATGGAACCACCTCTTCAGCTGTGTTGTTCTCAATATATCGAGATTCTGACCTTTATTTCAGCATTTTTAATCACACAGGGCAACTCAGGATGGAAAAAGACAGGTCAGTTTTCCCAAAGGTTTGCAAAAACTATGCAAAGCCTGGAATAATGCTGAATAAGCCACAAAGTCATTCCGGAGAAAAATAATAACGAAAAGCAGGGGTGTGCCACCAGCTGAAAACTGAAAATTTAAGGCTAAGTATTTTACTGAAAATTGCCAACCCAGTAATTATTTTCCTGAGAAAGGAAGGAGAGGATAGATCATGAGCCCTTGAATACGAAAATTTCTTCTATTGAGGAACAGAAAAGTTAAAAAAAGCCTTTGCTCTTTGCCATCCAAAGATATAGAAAACTCTGCTTTGGAGAAAAAAAAAAGTCCACAAAAGATTCCTAACATTCTTCTTCCATTACAATTATATAGATTTCAAGATGTTCCACAACGTGAACCAAAGCTTTCTACGCAGTGCAAAGCAGCCAACAGAAAAAAWTACATTCTTCCTGCAGTTAAAATGGATTAGCTTTAAAACCAAGCAGAAAGGGGAAAAAACTGAGGACTTGCTGCTCTAGTTCCTCTGCTGAATGTTTGGAAAGTTCATGTTTCAGGAGTCTTTAAGCAGAGTAAACAGTAGGAGACTGCACTGGAAGAGGAAGAAGGTTAAACACTAAGTTATACTGGTAGAGTCAGGATCTTAAATCACAAATGCATTKAGAAAGGGTAGGAACAAGTCCCCATGCAGAGAACTCAAACAGTGCTCAGCTGCTAACACCACCAAAAAAAATGGGCATTTTCAGTTCAGAAAAATCCTCCCAACACTGGAAGCATCCTCTCAGAATAAACTATATTATGCCTCCTGCAGAAAAATGGCAAACAAAGCCCTACCCACACATGATAAGAATTAAGCAAAGCCTCCTACTATTGACTTTATTTAACTGGGTCTTCCTAGMGTTGCAATTAATCCCTAGGAATTTTCCAAGTTCCTAAGTTTGCAGAGACTCCAGGTGATTTTTATATAAAGTCTGTTTTTACCGTTGAAAAAAGTCCACATACTCAGAGAAATGCAAGCCCAAGATTCAGAACTTTCTGATACTGAAATCCAGATATTCTAAAAAAAATATATAATTATAAATATATACACTTCGTTTACTCTAAAGACAATACAWACCGTTTAATCTTGAGCTCAAAAATAATACTGAAGTGTAACTCAGCTGCATWTAGTTTACTGCATTATTGCATACATACAATAGCACAAGTCTGACCTATGTGATGTGGCTCCACTCTTCATGATTCATGCTGTTCTTGAGATAAATATTACAGCATTGTGCTTTCGTCTGTGCCAACAATGACTTTATCACTTAATTTATGCTTCTTCCTTCACGCTGTTTTTTTACCAGCGCTATTTCAACTATTTCAGCTGTCTCTTTAAAACAGACTTTGGCTATTGYTTGCTTTTTTTGGCACATTACTAAACAAGGAGGCATTGCATACAATTAGGGCTAATTAAGTCATAAGGAGACCAGTAGATTGCTCTGCAAGGACAAGCATGTACGTTTTAAAATTCTCTTGTGGAGCAGAGGACATTGTAACAGTCAGAAGTTACAGTCAAAGAAGCTCACTAGACTCTGAAAGTCTCYGCCTATCTCAACCACGCATAATTAAAAACAAACCCCAAACATTTAGAATTGACAGAGGCGAAAGTCTGGATGGTGTACTCCATTTCTAGAGTTCGTAAGAAACCATTATCATCAAGACTGCCAAAAAAAGCAACATTTCCTGTTTGCATTTTTTTCTGCTATTTTGATTTTGGTTGAATTTGGGTTTTCTGTTACAGCTYAACTGGATTTGACCATAAAAATACTTTTCATCTCTTTAAGCTGCTACCCTGAAATCATGAGACTGCATGGCTACCACAAACCCACAACCCTGGCAAAACCAATTTGCAGAAATTGATACAAATCTTYTCTGCAATTTGCTGAAAAATAATCRCCAAATTTAWGGTGTCAGAAGAAAAACYTTGTTTTAGAAAAGAAAAGCMRATTTGGTTCTGTTACCTTAGGGGTCACAGTGRAAGTTAACCAGCTCTCACTGTGCCTATATGAGCCCACTTGACCTCAGATCAGAGAGGTTTCTCCAGAAAAGGAAACGGTTCCATTGCTGAAGAAATAGCACCAGGGAGCTGAGCTAGCTCAAGCACCAGCCCCCAGTGTGTTCAGTGTGGGTGCTCAGTCCACTTCTATCTTTGTATTTCAGCAATTAACCCATTCCTGCCAGAAACATCACAAACCAGTCCACACTGGAGCAAAAGGAGCAGACCTGGGATCCAGCTGAAGCAGTAAGGGCCACTTAGAGAAGAACAAACAAATGTCATTAGAGCACATTTAAAAGAATTGAATTAAGAGCTACTCAACTCACCAGAAAAGGTGTTTTCCTCCTAAACAGCCTCTTCACCTCTACCTCTATCCTCAAAAATGTTGAGATACTACCCTTCCAGATCCAGTAAGGACCAACTCACAGMCTACCTAAAAAGAGAAACTGCCTTTGTATTTCTGAACTAAAAGATATACAGCCCAAGAGCAGAATGCTTAAGACGACGACATCACTTGGGAATTACAAAGATAGATTTTTCTATTTTATAATTAGAATTGAGAACCATGTTTTCACTTCTCTGATGTTAAATTTTTGCAGGGTATAAAGTCACACAGACATTAAGAGCTCATACTCCTTTGATTATTAAAATAATGGAAGAAAGGTTWAATTACAACAAAATGCTAAATACTATGGACTTTCAAGAATAAGAAGCTCCATTTATAAGTTTACCATTACCCTCACACTACCAAGTAAAATTGATCTACTTTATAGATATGTGTATTCCCCCAATAATGTTTTTTAATCATTTACAGGACATTAAGATGATGTGTAAAACAGTACAATACCAATCCCTTACAAAGTGACTACTCAGCTGTATGTCCAAGTCTCTACTGTTATCCAGAAGACTGCAAAAACGATTTTATGGCTGTGGCTTTTCTCTTTAGAGTAGAAGCATGCAAATCCATGAAGACTGACACCCAACCAGCAGCTCTACATCATGTTCCTCCAGTTCACATCTTTAACGTGGAAGTTCACATCTTCAACATGCACTGAGGTATCTGAATTTGCTTTATTGCAGCAAACAAAACACACCCAAGTATCAAATATCCCAACCAGCTTGCCACTGCCTCCATTCCAGCAAGGCAGGCCTGATGAACTGGAGTAGCTGTTTTTGGACACATGAACTGCATGTCCCTCCTCCTCACATCACACGGAAAGAACACAAGCCTGGCAGGTACACAGCAAAGCATCTACACCAAAGCCCACACTCAGATGAAGTGTTCYGTGCTCTGGTCCACCTGAAAGGGCAGGTTAGGAGAGGATGGAACAAAGCTGAGTGTTCATCCAGCCCCAGGCTCCCAGCTCTCCCTGCCTGCCCTCGCTCACATGAAGCAGAGCAGCCCTGAGTCTGGGTACCAGCTGCAGAAATTCGAATGTTTTCCAAGTGATCTTGATCCATCACACTGCTGGGAGGGAGCAGAACAGCGCTGCTGAGTGGTTTCTCCTCCTCTCCTCCTATTAAAACAGTACAAACAGAAAGAGAGCGGAAGGGAGGCTGAACAGAAGCTCTGAGCTCCTCTCCCGACAGCATGCCTGGCTGCTGTGCAATGTATGGGGAGATCCTTCCTGTGACATCCAAAGCTACTGGACTTTTATAATCCTCTTAGTCACGTCTCTGTTCGCCTCCTGGGTCCCCAGATTTCCCACTTTAAAAACATTTCCTATCCGTCTGAAAAACTTGGCTTGGATACCCCCCAGTAACCCTCTGGTCTGGCTAACCTGCGCAGGCAGTTGTGTAAATCTTTCCTTTAACTCAGCCACTCGCTGCTCCCACGCCTCGCTCAGTCCTGGAGCGGCCAGCCAGCCCCAAGCCCCTGCTCCGCTCSGAGGATGAACATTCCTTCAACTCACGCAATGCAGAAAGCAGGAGCAGCAAACAGAGACACCAAAGGCAGCCTCAGGCAGCACCAAGCTGGCAGTGTTTAATTCTTTAACACGTTATTAAAACCAGCCTCAAACTCTCTGCTGGCTGTTCGAGCCTGGAGGGAAGGCAGTGCCAACAGAAGCTCTGCAGTGACACTGGAGAGACACCCAATGAAAAGATTCCTGCAAATATTCAATTGATATCCTTTGAGGAAAAAGGCACATTAACATTTTACATTTTAATTGGTTTGTATTGCATTCTCAAGTCAAAAGATCACTAACCCTCAGATCTCTACATAAACACAGAAAATGTATTTCCAACTACTTAAAGATCAATTTAAAAAAACTTAATTTAGACACAGTTTATCTGTAGTCTAAGTTTGCATCTTTCAGGTGGTAAACACCTAAAACCGTACTTAAAATCCAACAGAATAATGTTCTAGCACTCACTTCCCCMAAACATTTACAAGAACACAGAATATAAAGTTTTGTAAATGTTTAAATATACACAAAACTTTACAATAAGCCAACCCTACTTTTTTTCCACAGCCTAAACGATTCCTTATGYCTCAGACACTGGAATGACTTTTTTATTTCTGCCAAGTCTCTGAACAATCTAAAGATGTCACTGAAGACCACTTAAAGTAAAAAACCTGAGTGCTGCTAAGCAACCCAGAAAACACCATTACATGTTCAATTGTTTAGTGCACTGAAAAATTTCACACATATTGAGAATCCATGTATTCTGGACTCTAATGATGGTAATGTCTTCCACACAGAGGAAGAAATTCTGCAGAATATGTTCGTATTTCAAAAAGGAATTGCTTATAAAGAACTAAAGATTTGATCAATTTATTCACTGTTTCTGCATATGGAACAGATTAGAAACAGATTCTCTCTTATCCACTATTTTATACACACTCCGGAAGCAAATTTTCTAAGGGAAAACAGCAGTTATGTTTGCTTAACTAAAAAACTAAAGACATACCAAGATTCTTTTCCACTATATAAAGCAGTATTTTAAAACTGTATTCCACATCCAGACTCTTTAAATCAGTGGTATTTTAACTGCTTCAGCTGCATATAAACAAAGGCCATCTAATGTAATTTAATATTTCACCACTCCGTAGCAATTCTCACTCATGGATGCATTCACACATTCAGAAAAAGTGAGACCAAGTCTCATATTCCTTTGATAAAACAAAGTATTTCCACATGACAGCAAGAGGACATGCAAATATATCCTTCATTTCAATTACACAAATACACATGCATATTTTCCTATTTAAATGTAAGTATTACACACATAGAGATATAATTTTAAACACAGGTGATTTTAACCACTTTCTGTTCAACACATGGCTCATCTTTCATTCATCATGGTTCTGTACCACAGTGTAATGTTCTGCACAACAAAGTTCCTGGTTTAATTATACTGAATCCCAGTTTATTCACCCTCAAGGAACACAAATCTCACCATAAAGGTCATGGGGAATACCTTCAGAAGACATCAATCTACTAAACATAAAAAATGTTTCACTGCACCACTTACAATTGACTTAATATTTATTTTGGAATTATGGATTTAATTTTTTCCATTTCTCAAGATGTTTAGTCTTCAGTTACCAATCTCGTATATTTAACTGCCATAAAGTTATTGAAGGCACAGACTGGACAGAACAGAGCCAATCAAAATAGACATAATCAAAGCCCTCCATTCACACAAAGTCATTGGCAATAAGGTAAAAGGCTAAACCACTAATTCAGAGTGGTAACACAGATTCCTCAAACCAAAGTCAGCTTAAAATGTAAAAAAAATACTGACACCTGTATGCAGAATTTAAAAACGTTTTAGWAACAAAAAAGGAAGAGGTGACAATCTATTTAAAACTTTGAAGTATCTGGTAAACTCACCCTGGMACCTTAGACTATAAAAACAATCCAAAAATCAAAGTTTTACATGGCGAGATAGAAGAGCCAAGGGCAGAAGCTGATGCCCAGGAAGYTCCAGCTGGACAGAAGGAAGAARTTCYTYACTGTGCACTGATCTAGCACTGGGACAGATCACCCCGAGAGTCTGGAGCSTCCCTCACTGGAGATATTGCAGACCCAGCTGGACACAATCCTGTGCCATGTGCTCCAGGATGGACAGGGAGSTAGGACCACCTGTGGTTCTTTCCTGACCCACTCTGTGATTGTGTGAGGCAACAACAGCACACATTAATGTATATATTCCAGAAAACAAAACCAGAACTTCAACAGGATAAACCATTGGTATTACCACTTTCGCCCTTCTTTCTTTCAGACAAGATTTGCTTGGCTTCATACCAATTTTCAGATATGTTATACTATAGACCATTTTGCTCCTCTTGATTATAAAAATGTTGCAAGTTCTCCCCACAAGGAAATCTAGCATAATTCCTTTCCAAGAACCAAGTCCAAACACATGAAGCCCACGATTTGAGCAGCTCCACGAGCAGCAGAATGGTATTTTGGGTTTRTTTTGCTTGTCATCTCATCACTAGTATGGACAATCGCTCAAGCTTTTCCACGTGCTTTGTGCCAAGTAAGTGAGAAAACACACAGCTCAATCTTTTTAAGTGCATAATTTGAATATGCAGATATATTTCACTGGAACAATCTGGAATGAGGCTTTTTTTTTCTTTCCTTGGCACTCTTATTGACAGTTTTTTGCTTTCAATACCTCTAATATTCTGGTATGATAACTCCTACAATTATAAGTTATTTTTGCAAGTTAAAAAGCTTCAGAGAAGGAGTGAAAGACCTAAAAGAACCTTAACTCATAGCTTCTTAACATATTGGGCAGGCCCACAGGAAAACAAACAAACCAGAAAAMCTCTTCCATGAGATGGGGGRAAAAARAATTCCTATAAAAGCCAGAGTGCAATAAACATTCTTCATCTTTTGCATACTGCAAGCCTGACAATAACCACATAGGCAAAATGAYTGCTTCTTATTTTTCCTCGAAAACCATTCTTACAGACCGGATTCAYATCACATAGTTTTATGGGAAAATGGAACCAAGATTTTGCAAAGCCTCCCAGGCCTGGCCTGCAGAGAATTTTAGTAAACGGAAAATGGATGGCTCATGCCTCGCTTGAATCAACACGTGCTCCCAACAGGCAGAAAGTCAAAAGAGAMATGGGGATTCACTATTTTCATATATGAATGTTTGAGAAAAATCTTCTCCCTACAAGTTGATCAAGTTTTATACATAAGGAGTATTTTTCACAAGTTTTATTACAACCTTTATACACCAGGCAAGCCCTGGAATTGCATCAGAATGGAGGATGCAGCTGCCTTGTGGCTGGCACCAGCTACACTGACCACTTTCCTACCTCTGGGAAAAGGTTCAGCATTCAAATCAGATGGGGCAAAGAAAAGCAATTTTTTCAAAGTCTCAAAGCAGCTTACCAGAGACTATTCCTTCCAGGCCAGTAAAATTTCTACYAGGCTGCATTTGAGCTCTTCTAGAAACGGCAACAGCCAAAACATTTAACTGCATACAAAAGCATYACTCATCAAGGGCTAACTTCATCTTCAAAACATCTTCAGATGACAGATTGTGTGGGTGTCCTGGAAAGCACCTCCTCAAGTGACCATGCACCCCAGAACATCACTGCCTCTAAAGGAATGGGCCAAAATCTCACCTTTAGAGTTCTAGGACATACCAACTCAGGCAATTAAAAAAAAAAAAGAAAGAAAAAAAGAAAAAAAAAAGCTAAGCAATAAAAAAGGAGCTTTACTCCACAGCATTTATAAACTGTTGATCTCAAGATGCCAAATTCAAGACACAGCTACTGGCARCTGGCCATTTGGGAGGTAGTCAGAATGACTGGAAATCTCATGCCTTTTAAATGCATCATCTATTATTGTCTCTCACACCACAAGTGATACATTTATAAAGATATTGTAAAAATCTTTCACACTGAAAGGGAAAGAAACCTAAAGAACAAGTTATCTCCTGCTCATTCTCTCTCACAGGTGCAAGGAAGACACTTCCAGGAAGGATAAATTGAGCAACACGCACTTCTGTGGTTTACACAACAGAATCCAAGCAATGGAGATAACAGCACAGCACTCCAATCCCAGCTGCACTACCAAGTCCTGATTTCACAGCTTGCTCACATACCATCAGCTAGAACACAAAGCTTTGTAGGATGTGTTTGTTGTAAGCCAGAGCACAGAGTCCTTGAACAACACCACTTGAAGGAGCAAGGCCACTGCAGCCCACAGCCAGCTCCCACGGCTTGGCCACTGGACACGCAGTKAGTTTATCCCATCCCTGGGAGTGAATGGGATGAAGCCTCAGCCAAACCTCCAGCAGCTGAGAAGCACACACAGCTCACCACAGCTCCATCCTTGTATGATGGTCATTTCAAAAGCCAGCTGAAGGCAGCAAAGCAGCAGCACCCTGTGTGCTGCCCCAGCACAGCTGGGTCCCAGCTCACCCATCCAGGCTGCAGGGACCCTCCAGGTGCCTTCCCATGGGCAGAGCATTCCAACACCACCGTGATCTGCAGCCAAACACAGCACCCAGCACTCCTGGTGGGGATCAGAACCAAGACTTGCCCTGGCAGCAGCTGCCTGTCCCAGCCATCATCTTCCCTTTCCTGGGGACTGCAGGGACCTGGAGGGCAGCACAACCAAATCCTACCAGGATTGCTTAAGAAGGGATGTACAGACCATTTTTCCCAGCTGATGTTTCTCAGTGCCCTGATGAAGGCAAATTGCCCTAGCTTGGTCACAAGTTTACCAACCCTGGAGTACACTTCAGACGGCAAAGTGCTAGTTTTAATACTGGTATCTGATCAAGGACTCACCTAAAAATGAGTCATATTCATTATCTAACATTAATAAACACTGTAATATTACAGTCCAATATCAGATTTAGTATTTTAACTCAACAAYTGCAATTGTAGTTAAGAATGCTTAGCTTTGATTCCTTTGCTATCCAAAAGAGACAGCAGTGCCCTCACTTCAGCACTGAGCACTGCAAAAACTGAAAAGTGYCCAAATTTTAGGGATTATTTCCTTTTCAGAAAAAGAGGAAATGTCATAAAATGACATTTTTCTGCTTGTCCTGTCATTAGGCACCCCTGAGAAGACTCTGGCTCTGTCTGCACATATCCTCTGACACACACAATTCCCAAGGTCTTCTCTGTGCCTTCTCAAGATTAAAGCTAAACAATCCCAGATGTCTCAGCCTCTCCTCCTGTGTCAGTTGCTGCAGTCCCTCTATAGCTTTGTGGCCCTTTGCTGGATTTGTTTCAGAATGCCTGTGCCTCTCTTGCACCGGGGAACCCCCCAGGGCTGGACCCAGCACTCCTGATGTGTCTCAGCAGGGCTGCACAGCGTGTCAGGCCCCAACCTGTGACAGTTATTTTCTCCCCTGGTGCAGCACTTCATGTTCCTTTTTGTTGAACCTCAGAAAACTCCTTTGGCCCATTTCTCCAGCTTCTCAGAGTCCCTCTGAATGGCTATCCTCCAGCTTCACATCCCTGATTAATCTTTCCTTGCAAGCAAGGCAAAAGCCCAGCAAACCAGTTCTTGCTGTCACTTCTTTGATCACCTGTCTAGAAGCTGCCATAAAAGCATTCCAGAAACCTCCTACATGGCTTGTGTCCTGCCAAGCTCTTGCCCCAGTAGAGAACAGGGGGGTTACACTCCCCCATGGGGTCAAGGCTTGCAAACAGGAGCTGTTTGAGGGCCTCATCTGCTGCCTGTCCCCAATGAGATGGTCTGTAGCAGGCACCTGTAAAACCACCCAGCACTCAGGACCCTGCTCTCTCAAATGGCTGGTGGTGCGCTCCAAGGCAGAGCCCCCTGCAATCCCTGCAAAAATAAAAGGGCAACATCCCCTCCTCAGCATCCCACTCTGTGCACCAGGTCTTTAGGATCCTGTCACTGAAGGACCCAGTCCCAAGAGCTATCCCATCACACCTCTCCAGCCTCAAGGAGATCGTAACACTGCGGTTCACCTGCCTGCTACCAGTGCATTACCCTCAGGCGCTCAGAGATGTACCAGTCAATGGATTTGCCAGTAAAKGTTTCCTGTAACAGCCCTGCAGGCACATGCCTATTGTGTGTCTGCCCAATTTCTGTGTCCTGGTGTCTGTTACAGTAGAGCTGCACAGCAGGGTAACAGCTAGGACAGACCAGTGCTGCTACAGGGCCATCAGCTTCTCAATGAAATCTGATTTACAGCAGAAAAATTACATGAAGTTATGCCACCAGGCAAGTGACTTATTCAGACCCTGTGTTCACTGTATTTGTTCTCAACCCTCTATCCATCACACCCATCTCTTACTACAGAGACATCAAGAGTTTTCCCACCCAGTAGCCAAAAACTCCTTTCACACGAGAGAACTTGTTGATTACTCAGATTCCTAAGACTGTATTATCTAGTGAGACAATACTCAGGACCGTTCCTTCACAACATAAATAAACCTTTAACATGATTTCTTTTTTAAATTATGTACACCTATTCCAGTAACGAGGATATCACTGCAGACATCTTTACATAATCAGCCATAAAAGTCACCAAAATATGAGGAGTTCCTTTGCCTCATGCAATACACTCACATTGGTCTGAGCCAGAGACAAGGAAGCCTGGTCAAACAAAAACAAATACTGAATAACAGCTGAAGTTATGTTCAAGGAATGGTTTGAATTGCTAAAGCCAAAATTATTTTAGAAACTACCACTGATTAACAGTAGCACCTTAAAGAAGAAATCCTTAAATCAAGTGCTTGTTCCTTCAGACAGCTTATTAGGTGTGCATATTTTCTGTAGCTGAACTCCAACTTGWAGTCATACCAGTTTTTAAGCTCAAAGTTCAGGAAGTCATCACAGAGTCTTCACAGTAAAGGTCACTAGTGTAAAAATGTTTTCAAAAGAAAGCTATTAGTTCTTCAACACAGAGGTTTGAAATTAAAGAAAACGAGCATGTTTCATTGTTTGAGAGGCATAAAGCCAGGAGCCTGAAATAAGTACTCAAAATAGGACATATTTTCCAATGGAGGTAAAGATTACAATATAACCAACAGGAATGTGCAAGCCAGCAATTCTTAACTCAGCAGCTCATGCCAAACCATGATAGTCAGTTGTACTACTTGAACACTGGAACTTGAGAAAGTGATATTATTACAATTGTTAATAATGGAATGCAAGAACTACGAGTCACATAAATACATTTCATGTATTTATTTTTTGTAGAAATAGACTAGTCAGCACTTTAGGGATTTGAAAACCTGACAAAGAACTTGGATTCATTTTTTCTGCTACATATAAGTTAAAAACCAAATGTAAATGCTATTAGGAAGGTTCCAATTTCCCCACAACTATGTCCTTGTATAGGTTATGCTGACACATTACAAGGAACAAAACAGAATAAAAACCACCAACAGAAATCTCACGCTTTAGTAGGAAAAAGCCACATTTTCTTCCTCTAGGATAAGAAGCTGTGGTTAGGACCTACTAAAATAAAGTTTAAGATATTTCAGTACAAATCTGGTCAAAGACATAGTTCATAACCCTTGGAGCTCCAACAGGGACATGGGAGCTGTAAACAGGAGTATAAATCAACAGCRCTCTGAGTATTTTTAACTTCAGCTGCAACCAAGGTACACTCATTATTTGAAGGACCACAGTGCACTTAGTTTTACTGAACAGATTTCTGCCACCATCACAAGCACACAAAAAAATCCAGGGGAATGTCASTAATTCCTTCTTAGTAATTTAAACGTAAAAACCCAATAAATTGAACATGGAGCTTGCCCTCCTTGCACAGAAACCATTGCAGTCGGGATCATTATAACTGCCTGTTAAACAGCTAAGTTGCTTAAAATTGGTATCTTCAGGGCTCTGATAAGAACAGTGTTTGTAGCCCTCAACAGGGGCCTGGGTTGCTTAGAACATCTCTGTCTTTAGCACATTAAAATAAAAGTGCTTTTCTCCCCCCTGCTACACTTCCCCCTTCACACTTAAGGATTTATCATTCTCTGAGATGAAAAAAACTAGTGGAGGAGACTATGAAAAGTACTGAAGTACACTTTCCAACAGTTAGGCATTAAGTAGGGGAAATATACTTGTTTAAACACAACAAGTTTCACCTGATGGATCAGCAAACAAAAGCTGGTTATCATGCAGCCATCAGAAAGAGGCATTGCATAAGCACAATCAAGATCAGACAATGGTCTCTGAGTGACCTTTAGGCAAAGGAATTAACAATTGATTTACAGTAAGTTTCACCTGGCTTAAACTGTGCAAAAAAGTTATCTAAGTATTCACATCACTTCCTCCTAAGAAAAATGGGACTTGTTTTGTCAGAAAATTACTAGCTGAGCATTTTTCTAGCTCTCCATGACAGGCAAAACATGAAAACAGAGGAGTAGGATAGGRGAGAGCTCGCCCAATGCTGCTGTGGCAGGACAGAGCTATGCAAAGGTACCTCAACGAGCTGCTTGCACTGGCTGCTCTAACTCAATGTGGCTGCTCTAACAGCACTTTTATCCCCACCGTCTGGAAAATAATCAGTGGTCCATGATTACTTTTAGGAATCGAGTATATATTACGTAAATTCAGACTGACATGATTTCTATAATTCTGGCCYGCTCTAGCTAGCTGGTGACACAACCAATATAGTCAGTAGAAAATCCACTGGTATTTTCCAAGGTGCCCACCTGGTAGCAACACAACCTGCCCTGCAAAATAAGCTCAAGAGCAAATAGTTTCCTTGTGTGCTGAGTGCTCTTCAGAATTTCCTGGGCATGTAGGTTTGTGTTTTCTTCATGTGTTTWTCAACAAATAGTCAGGCAAATGCTGAATTACCTCATAAGAGAAAAAATTCTCAACAAAACCAATAAAGACACAGAATAAAAAAACACCACTCAAAGTTTTAGATGCCTAATTAAAATTACCCCTGAGTGCTGAAAATGAAAGATGATGCATTTAAAAAAATCTAAAAYAGAATTTTAACAAGCACAGTTTTGTTTTTTTAATGAAAGGGCCATATATAGCATGGGCACACACACCATTGGTAGATTTAGACTCTTATTATAAACAGCATGGATTTGTTTTACCAAACTATGGTGTGATAGTGYATTATAAAATCACAAAGTATTTAGGCATGKGTGCTTAAACCACACATATCACACMAAAAACTCATGCCTGTTAAAGAATGTGACAAAGAAAAAGGATTATTTGAAACACACGATTGCCATAGGATTTTGTAATCAAGAGTAAGACATCATGCAAGCAAAAAAGGTGTTGCTTTYTTTGGTTTGGGTTTTGTCAATGTTCATTACCAACTTGTCTAAGCCTACTGATTWCTGCAACATTTGCTGATAGATGATACTTTTTGGACAGCTTTCCTCAGTTTACTGTTCTGCATTTTTCTAATAATGCTCAGCTGCTGTAGTAACAGGCACTCAAACAAGCACTAAGTAAATCATCCCACAACATGAAGTCACCTGAGCATTTACCAGAATTTGTGCAGAGCAGCTGTAATTAATAGGGCTCCTGTGAAATACCATCTTCTGYCACTGCTGACTAGAACAGCTGATCTGTTTTACTCAGATTGGCCTCCTAGAAAAAAAAAATTATTCTAGAAATATCTGCTCACTAACAAACTCTGCTGAAGACATGCAGCATAAGAGAGCCTACACCTCATTGTAAAGACTGAGATTTGTTGATGGGGCATGATTCCAGTCATTTATGTACAARTAATAAAACAGTCATACAAAGAAGACAGATACAAGGAAAAAAACTATGCTTGTTTTCAAGTGTTTTACCACAGCTTGAGCAGTTTCTGATATTCCAAACAGAACAATTCCGACAATACCAATACAATTATTTTAAAGTGGGGGGGAAGCACCCTCAAATCTATCAAAATTTTCTGACACCTTCAGTCAGATTTGACTTCTGCTTCAGATACAACTGGTAGCAACCTGCACCTCCTCTTTTTTGAATGAGAGCTACCCAGTTCTTTCACAACACTTACTGCAGTTACTCTGTAACTCACAGAAAAGTGCCCCAGTCCCTCCATGAGCTGCAGAGTCTGCKATTCCCAGGTGTGTCTCTCTGGAATCAGCCCCAGCCGTCAAAAAATGCACAAACTATCAACTGCAGGAAAGATGAAAATAACCACCGCAGAAATGACAAAAAATTCAGCAATGCAAAAAGTAACCAAATCACCAAGCTGAACACAGAGCTGCTGCATATTCTTTCTCCCACGTAGTTGTTTTTTACATTTCATGATTAGTTCAGTAAACAACAGATGTTGATGAACAAAAAAATCCAAGGCACCCCCGAGCAAGAATGAGAACATTTCCAGACAGGTTTCTTCAACAGATGCTCTTTCAAACCTGGCTTTAAAGAAGATGATGCATTCTCACTGTTCTGAATTGCACTGAAGATGATGCAGTCTCACTGTTCCATCATATAAGAAAGGTATGATGACCACTAGAAGATATTGTAATTTTTTTAATCATTTAGAAAGTCACTTTCACAAATGTAAACAAGGTCTCTAGTAGCTGTAAAAGCAAAACAGCAGCTTTTAGGCTTCTAATATTAACAAAAAGCTATATTTACACCAGCCTAGAAAAAAAAAAAAAAAAAAAAAAAAAGGAGTAAAAAATTGGCTAACTTTGGGAAACAAGAAATCTGCTCATCATCTCTTGGATTACAGAGATGTTCCTCTTCCATGATGCAATTTCTGCATATTCTAAGAGCATACGGTGAAGGATCTGTTATAAGAAACCATAGGGAACACAACCCTACAAGTTATCTAAGAGAAGATTGTTCCTGGAGATGGAACACACTGCTTCCTTTCCATTGTCCCTTTCCTACCTAGGGCCAGCCAAAGTTTCCCCAACCAAAAGATGGACAGAAAAAAAGGAGGGGAGGGTGGGAGAAGTTAAAAAATCAAATCAAGTTTGGCTTGTAATCAGCACCATAACTGACACTGAATTTCCGGGGACCAGATACAGATGTGACCTCACAATGCTTTCCCTGACAGAGCCACTTGGTGCTTGAGGTTCTTGTAAGCCAAGAGAAGAAACAAATACTTGTAAAATACACAGAGGAAATTAACAGAAAGCAACAATGTTTAACAAACAGTTCGGTTTTCTGACAGAACCACTGTGCCTGTTTCCTAAACAGTTTTTCATTATTAATAAGCCACACAGCTCAGATTTGCACATAAAACCACTTATTACTGAGTCCAACATAAACTTTCTATCACAAGAAGGATAACTACCTGAAGCAAAACCTCCTCTAACCATCATCTGAAGCATGTGTATTCTAGAGAGGACATACAGCAACCTTTCATCAAAAAGCAGGCAGCATTCTGGCTGCATTTACTCACTGTGCTCTATCACTCCTATACTTTCTATTACTTTATTCTTCTTAAAAAGTTAAGAAATGAAAATTGAAAAAGGAGCAAAGAAAACCTTACATTTTAACACTAGCTTCTACTGGGTCTAACAACGTATACAGCATTTGGTGTCTGCTTGAGAACTTTGTTTACCTCTCTRTGCTTACTACCTCAGGCACTAGAAAAAAGGACTGTGTGAGGGATGAGATAATGGAAATTTTTTTGGATATTAGAGAAAAAAGTTAAGGCAACCTTCATCTTCTTGCAGAACTCCAACTTTTGACCCTTCTGTACCACTTCTTACACAGAAATACCCATGTGGTTTTAGTTTTCAGACACTTTTGATGAGCACATCTTTATAAAKAGTTGCTGCTCTGTTTCTCTAAATTCCTTTCTCTCTACTGCATTACATAATGAGATTTTTCTACCTGCACTAAAGCATTAACTGATTAAAGGTTAACTCACCCCCAGGAGAGAGCATCTCAATTAAAAAAATTCCAATCTTTGTAGTCACCGAGTCAAACCACAGCTCTTCAGCAGCTCTTCCACCCAACTCACCAGCTCCTGTTCCYCTGCTTGCTCCCACAGCCTCCCAGTGTCCCAGCCTCTCCTTCTTCATTGCTGACAGGGGATGCTCAGGTAGGGAGCACCTAAAACTTCCAGTAAGTGACTAGAAAGCCTTCCTTGTGACATGCCACATGACTCATTTGTCAAGGGTTTGTCTGTTTTGAAAACGTACATRAACATGAGTTGAGTTACCGTGTTAGTGTAACATTACATGTTTACAAAACAGTTCTAAAGGAAAGAGCGCCTTCTTGAAGCCATCACCGTCTCTTCTTGTTGGTCCAAACGCACACTGAGATTTGACACTTTAAGGCCTGAAACTCACCTAGGTTCTCACGGGCTCCTCAGACCACACAGCCGGGAATACCCCGGGGGAATTACCCCGCTCAGCAGCATCCTCAACTGGTTCAAACCTACTCATGTGCTCTTTAGCAAGAAAACTAGCAATTACTACTCCGGTTTTGTCAAAAGCTGCCTACGTTACTTCCACTAAGAGTCAGATAATTCAAAACATATTGGGATAAAATATGTAGCCTCAGGGAAAGAAAAAAAAAAAAAAACTTCAAAAATAAAAAAAAACCCAGAAAGCGGAGCCAGGGGCCGAGCAGGTCCCACGGCAGCGACGGCCGCTGTCATTTCTGCGGAGCGGCCCCGCTCCTCCGGCCGGGACGCCCGGCTCCAGCAGCTGCCTGCCCGCTCCGCCTGTTCCTCGAAAGCCCGCAGCGCCCTGGCCGAGCAAGATGGTACATTTGCACGGAGGGAATGCAGAGGGACCGGGACCCTCCGAGCTTCGGCGGCGCGGGACGAGCCCCGCGGGGCTGGGCACCGGCACCACCCGCGACGCCGGGCCGGCCCTGCCCCGAGCGCCAGCGGGCCACCCGGGCTACGGGCCGGGACACTCGGCTCCGCTGCGGGGGGACGTGGAGCCGCCTCACACAGCAGAGCGGGACCAGCCCCGGCCCGGGAGGCCACGGCAACGCCCGGAGCTGGGACCGGCCCGCGGGGCTCCCGCCGACCCAGGCCCGCGTCCAGCGCCCGGGGAAGGGGCTGACAGGACCAGGCTCCCGTTCCGCCGGGGAAGGGGAAGGCAGGACGAGGCATGACGGGGGCCGGRGCCCCCTCTCCGCACTCCGGGCCGCCACCACCGCCCCGCGCCCCCCGAGCACCGCCGGCGCTCCCGCCCTCACCTTGGAGCATGGCCTCCAGTTTCTTCCTGTCCACCCGGAATCGCTCCTCGCCCCACTCGGGGCTGTGCAGGGGCCGCGGCGGCCCGGCCGAGTCCTCCTCGGAGCCGGGCGCGGGCGAGTCGGCGCTGCGCTCGCTGTTGGAGCCCGGGTCGGAGAGCGGCTGGGGCAGGTACCCGCTCAGCGGGTCGCACTGCGCCGCCATGGCGCTGCCCGGCGGCCGCCGCCCCGGGCCCCACTCGGCCGCCTCCCCGCGGGACGCTATCTGCCCCCACAGCCGCCCGGCCGGCGCATCCCAGCAGCCGCCGCACCGAGCCCCGGCGCCGCCCGCCTCTGCCCGCGGCTCCCCGCCGAGTGAGCGCGGCCCCGGCCCGCCGGCGTCCGCGGCTCGGCGGCGCCCCCAGCCCGCCCGCAGCCCGCACAGCATCCCCACCTCCATTGGGCCGCCGCCCGCCGGGGAGGGGCCGGGGATATCCCCGGCGGGAGGGGGCAGCGCCGCGGCCTCGGAGGAGGGCGGGGAGCGGCGGAGGGAGGGAGGGCAGGGGAGGAGAGGGGAGATGCCACCGCCCCCAGCGGCGCCGCCCCCGCCTCAGGGCGCTGGGCCGGGGTCTCTGCCAGCTGGGGTCCGTGCCAGCCGGGATCGCCCTGTCAGCGGGATCGCCGCATCCAGGGACCCAGCGACCCTGTGAGGGGACCGGCAGTGACCCTGTGAGGGGACCGGCAGCGATCCTGTGAGGGGGCCGGCAGTGACCCTGTGAGGGGACCGGCAGTGACCCTGTGAGGGGGCCAGCAGTGACCGTGCGGTGCCAGCGACACGCGGGACAGGCGGGTGGCGATCCTGAGCTCCGCCGTGCCCAGAGCCGATCCCGAACGCCGTGAGGGCGGCAGGGACCAGCTCGCCGCAGCTTTGCCACTGTCCCGGAGCCCCTGCCCGCTGCCGTGCCTGACACATCCCCTCCCGGGGAGGGCCCTGGCTCCCGCTCGGACGTTTCGCTGCACGAAGCCTTGTCTGCCGCTAGAGACTGGGTTATGCATCCCTCATCTTCCAGCATTGCTGTTTATCCTCAGCCAGAATGCCAGAGCTGGGTCTCACACCGGCACAGTTCGTACCACTTTGCGAACAGTTTCAGCCCAGAACACACGCTGGTGTAGAGGAAACATCAGCATGAGCTGCCACACTGCTCTGGTGGCAGCAGTGGCATTGTGCTGTTCCCGCATCCAGGCACTGCCCAAGTGTGACTGCCAAAACCACCTGGACAAGAGGGAAACATGGACACCCCACTGTCTTTGGGTCTGTCTTGTTTCTACTGAGCCAGAGAAATCCTTTGTGACAAAAAATAAAAAGTTACACAGCACATACTCCAACAAAAGCTCTCTGTTTCAATTGCTGTTTTCCAGTCTGCTAGAAGGTGATCTGGCAGCATTGTCTCTGGAATCCCACACGGTATCCCACCGTGCAGTACTGCAGGTGCCTCTCTTTCCAGAGCTGGAGCATCCATGCATTTATGGTGGCCAAAGCAGGGTATTGGACACGCTCTGGAAGCCAATACATGATGATGAACTGACCTCATTGATAACATCAGCTTGAAGGACYATGTGGACAGTTGTGAGGAGATTCGCTGCTACCCCAGGTAGATGGGACCTGCACTGTGTCCAGTCTCAACACGCACTCATTTTTACAGAGTTCCAGTTTTGGCTTACTGAGTCTTCATGTATTTCCCACTGAGTTCCATGACAGTATTGAATTCTACAACACCCACCATTCCAGTTCTACATGACATTCATGGAGTGAGGTATTCTTATTGGAAACATTGAATATTTAATTGTAGTGTTCAATCCTCCTTGTGGTCTCAGCCTCTGCAGATGGTAGCCAGCAGCTCGCAARCAAAGCACTGCTCACAAGATCCTCTGATACTTCTCATGGCCCCAGGAAATAAAAAGTCTAAAGTCAAAAACACTAGAACAAAATATGAATATAGGTCATGACAACAGTGCAATCTCCCTTTCTCTTAATAGTTAGCTTGTAGTGTGATCTCACTTTAGGTGTGCAGGGCAGTCTCAGGACAGAGAATGATTTTTTCCTCTTTTTTTTTTTTT
>NW_026623323.1:173080-252480 GCF_030028575.1 Malurus melanocephalus | reverse complement strand
TTTTTTTTGGTAGATGGGAAAGTGAAAAATGTCAATATCAAAAACAACTTGAAATCCAGTGAAGTGCCCCAGACCAACACCAGCTGGAGTTGTTCAGATGCCAGGACCTGTGAGTTGCACAATCCAAATATCCACAAGTTGTGAGATTTGACAATAGCAATTACAATCCACAACAACTACAGGTGCTTAGCTCCTCTGAGCAAAACAATTATTTGGGTATTTTCCACTCATAAATTAGTGGGATTTACAGTCAGAGATTCTCAGTGTAGGAAGTCCAGGAGGTCTCTCTCCTTGTGTTTTTTCAGTTCCTGCAACACATCCACTGAAACCTTCTTTCTCATTTGTTAGCTATGGTTGAACCTTTTTTTAGCAGCCATATAAATAATATAATAATTCAAAGACCTCTTAAAAAATAGTATGTCGACAGTTTAGTTTTTGCTCATTGAAAATAACCCTTGTGTCGTGTGCTTTTAGATTAAAAAATAAGAAGTAAACTCTTTGATTTCCTATTTAAATTCACTTAAATGCTTTAAAAATGAAACAGTGATTAGGCATTATTATTGGTAGTTAAATTCAGTACTCTCTCTACCACTTCTATTGAATAAATGGCATTTTATTTTCCTAGCATATTATAGGGGAAGAATAAAATGCCTGTTACACAGAAAACTTGAACTAAGTAGAAAAACACATTTTTAATGACTCCAAAATATTAAATGTGGATAAAATTGGGGAAATGGCTGGAAATTGGCAGATACAGGATCAAATATCTAGAAAGAACATCAGCTCAAGTTGACTTTGGCATACATCATTTATGTTGGCCATTTTTCTGGGGCCAGTACCTTGATCAAAGAAAAGAATAACAGGATCTTTCTCATTTTGGTGTACCATGTCTATTTTGCTACATTCTCTGCCTTCTTTTTTCATCCTGGTCTCTTTTCCTCACCTCACACACACACACATAAYATCTGCAAATTTCAGAAAAAGCATAAATGAATAGCAGAATGTTTTATTGTTACATTCAGCCTCTGTGCACAGTCTACATTCATTGGGGTGAAACAGATCCTGTGAATTTAAAGGAACTTCATGAACTGGGTGACCTACTGTAATAAGTTCCACATCTTTGGGACCGCAAAAGTACCTACAAATGCTTTTCTAGTGCTAAATTTGGGGKTTGTTATTTGGGAGAGGTTTATTGCTGGTGAAAATGAATGCTGGTGGTGTTTTGAAAAGCTTTTTTGCATTCACTCTTTTACAGAAGTAAGAGCCCATAATATTTTGTCTTTGATGATGTTATGCCATATTCCCCAAATGAGTCCCATTAACTTAAATTTCTCAGAATAATATAATGTGGTCTACTGTGTTCCTAAAGTGCTGTGCCCTTAAGGCCCACCAGCAAACAAATAAAACATCCTCCACAGCTCTTATAAAAACTTTTCCACCCCTAGAAATTCCCCAGATAAATTCTTTTTCTAACCATAAGGGCAGAAAGATTCTGAAATGTCTTTTTAGCATACTGAATTGTGGAACTATAAAAAAAGATTGAAAGAGATCACAAAAAGGTTATCTCGTTCATCTCCTAACCATGCTRAGTTCATTCCTGATAGATATTTGTTTATTCACTCCTTTACAATTTCTAATGATGAGGTCTTCATGACCTATCCAGGAAATTCCTGTGCTTCACTTACCATCAAGAAGAATTTTCTCCCTTTAATAAGTAACTTSAATTATTCTTGCTGCAACTTAAAGCCATTAGTTCTTGTCCTRTCCACCATGGACACAATGAATGAGTTATTTCTTCCTTCTATCAGACTTTGGTGCTTATGAACACTTTTATCAGGCATTGATTAATCTTTGAGAGTTACCTTCATTAAGCCAGTCAYTCSTAAGAYTTTCAGCTCATTCTCTGAGGTCATRTTTCTTGTTGGTCTCCAACAAACTCTTTCCATAGCAGTCTGCATCCTTGAAAAATGGAGCACAAAACTGGAAAGAGGACCCCAGCTGAGGCCTGGCTGGACAGAACTGCATGATCCTGCCAGGTGCTTCACAATCTGTACTCCTGATTATTCATTTTTGTGCAGGGCTTATCCTGTCTGCATGGCATTACTGGCTTGTGTTGATGAACTGCAACCCCCAGGTCCTTTTTTGAAAATGTCATTGTCCAAAGAATTGTTCTTCAGCATGTATTTCTGGTGTTGATTACTGTTGCTCAGCATGGTCTCCTGGTCTTGTCCCAGTTGAATTGAATCCTATTTATTCTTAAAGATTGTGTTCCTGTTTTTTGACATCTATTTGCACTAATAATGTACTTCTTTCAGTTTCACGCCCCTAAGAAGCAGAGTTTCCATTTTCTCATAGAATCATCAATGAAACACAGAACACATATGGGCCCAGGACAGAATATCTGTCTATTTTTGATATATCCTTCCTTCTTAATGGTCAGAACAGCCCTGCTCATTGCAAATTTTTATGTCATTGACATTGTCAATTTTTGCTATACTTTAAGAGAATGTTACAGGAAATAGGATTTAAACTCGGCTGAAATACTGAATTATGGCCTCTGCTGCTGCTTCCCTGTCTGCAGACATTCCTGGTTTGTTACAGTAGCATGCCAGTCTGGTAGGATTTATTCTTTTCATATCTATACTTTCTGTGTTATTAGGTTACCTGTTCCAATTACTTTCTTTATTCCAGAATATTTTTAGGAGATGAAGTTAAACTGACTAGTCTAGAATTTATTGGTTCCTTTCCACCTTTTTTACAGACAGTCACCATACTGGACAGTTTTCAGTGTTCTGGTATCTCACCCATCACCAAAGGATTTTAAAGAGAGGCAATAATAGTTGTGAGATTGAGCAGGGAAATAAAAACAGCCTTGGTGAACCTGACARAAAACCACTGGATCTCAGCTTAAAAGTCTGACTGATCACACAGGAGGTGTTAACATTTGGTAACATTCAAWGTGCTGCATAACCTTATATATACACTGTTATTTATTATAGCCACGCAGTTTTAAACATCTTAATCTCTGGAAGATTTTTCAACAGATGGGCTATGTGAACCTTGTCTTTTCTGAAATGTTAGGAGAATTAGAAACAAATGTATAAAACTCAGAAGTCCAGGAATTTTCACTCTTGGAAATGGCACTGGTGCTTTCTGGCAAGAGTGTGACCTGTTTTGGCTCTAGGTAGCAAAGTAATAGTTCACATTCTAAATCTAATTAGAAAACACTGTAAAGAGAGATTTAAATATTACCAATCAGGGGAAAGAAATTGTTGCCTAATTTGTAAGAATTATTAAAAAATAAGAGCATGAATTATAATTGGAGATGGCACCCTAAAGAACTGAAAAGACTGAGAGTAATAATCCTGCAGTGGCATTCTCCTTGTCATGTCAGGCAACATCCTACATTGCAGTCAGGGGAAATGCATTACAGATCTGTAAATAAGGAAAAGGAGCTTTGTAACYTAAATTCTGAATTTGATTACCATGATCTTTCCTTACCTAAGAACGACTCTCTCCCTTCTTTAGAAGCCACTGGGAAAAAGGTCTCTTGGATAAGAAAAATTTYTCCTGTTTTGAAACTTGCCTCTTTCCACTGTAATCTTCACAGATGATTTTTAGGTATTTCACATTCTTTCTATTCCACTCAAATAAAGTGTCAAACAGGAAAAAGTGGTTTTATTTCGGGAGAAGGTATCTGAAATAAACTATAAGTTTATAAGCAAGGGGAGTTAATACTTCAATTTAAATTAAATATGTACTGAAGCAGTTTTCCTCTGTCTTCCTAAACTAATGGACATTACATTAAAAATGGGTAAAAGTGTTTTCTGGACTCGGGGTCCAAATGGACCAACCCTCTTTATTAGGAATATTCTGGCTATATTTGTTAGCTATTATTGGGATATGTAGCATACTTATTTATTTGCAGCCTGCATAGCAAAAAAAAAAGCTGCATTTAACAATTATGCTTTTTAAAAAAAACTCTCCTTCTGTTTGTCTCAGCAGATAAGATTTATTAAATTATTTTAATAGTCTGTCAACTAAGAAAAAATATACTTTATACTGCACAGGTTTCTTCAGTCACACAAGGCTTTCATGGTGTGTAAAATGGCTGAAGTAATTAATGCATTTCCCCTTCAGTAGTAAAGGCTAATAGCTGCTGAGATCAGCCTTGGGGTATCTATCAGAAACRGAACAGAAAAAAGAGATTTGAGGATTTCTTGTTTTGTTTTGCTTCTTTCATATAAGCCTAGTAACTTCATTACTATWAAATTGCTTGCACTTGGTGAGTCATTATTCTGTAAAAAGCACCTGGGTATATTTAGCACTCAGAACATGCTTGTTTTGATTTCTCACAACTACTCATCTCTCTCTCTCCCMCAGTGCCAGGGCTCTGAGTGCTCACAGGCTTTAATTGCCCTGACCAGCCCCTCCTGGGCTGGGGCCCCACCTACACCCTYTACCCATGAGCTCCATTTAAGCTTGGCCCTGAGGTTTTGTGCCTGGTTTGAGCTAATCTGGCTCGCAGCCTTGTGATCTGTCTCCACTTTGGTTGYATGTTGGTTCTGTGCTGCAGGTAAGTGGTTTCCTGTTCTGTCCTTTGTGTGGTCTCTCTGGATGGGTTTTTCCATGTTTTGGTATTCTTGTTTTGTTTTTTTTTTTTTCTGTGTGTTTTTCTCTGCACAAGGCCTATYAATACTTAGAGGAGCATTTGAGCCAGTGAAGTGCATCAGAAGACTTAATATAATTAGGTATAAAGGCTTCTTTCCATTCTGTTTAAATGAAGACATGAAAAAATAAGAATGGTGTATTCATGTTTCTAAAGGCTTGGGAAACAACTGTTTATCTGCCAGGGTTTTATCAGAATGGTCAAAGAATGTGGGGCTYAGACCCTCAACAACTGGAACCTTGTATGGCTTTGGAGAAGTTGTGCTGATAATTGAGCTTGAATGATTTGCATCAGGTGAAAATGTAATTATTTCAACAACAYAGATAAATCCACTCTAGTAGAGAAATGGTTCTAGCATACAGCAGAATTAAAACCAGGAGTGGAAGAGGAGCATTGGCAGTTCCTACTATCCTGAAGACTGCAGCCAAACCAGCAAAGATTTAAGGAAATGACTCATAGTACTCACAGGAAAGAAAAATATCATAGTAATGGCAAGGAAAGCTAGGTTAATGTAACCAAACTGTTCAAGTCAAGTTTACTAGCCCATGGAGGCAGACACAGGAAGCACTGAAATGACTGAATAACATTCCTAAAACAAGTCTGTAATAGTGTGTTATCAGGTTAGTGACTGTAAATGTCCAAGAACTTCAGTGGATGTGTAGGAACACATTTTGCTAGTGCATGTTTTCGCACAGGCATGTTGTAGTAAATGACTTTGCACATGTAACAGAAAAAGAGTTGCTCCTGAGGTTTTGGTGCAATGAATGCCCTTGGATAATGCCAAAAGGCATATTCTTCACTTTGCCTAATGGATACTCGAGTCTTAATATGCTAATTTTTCAAGTGTTACTATTAAAAAACAATCCTGTTCTTTGGTTTTTTTTTGGGGACAAATGGTTTGTACCGCTCTTAAAAAAAAACTTACCCTAAATGCATTTATTAGCAAGACTAATTATGTAGAAGTCCTTGCTGTTTTGCTGCACAAATGGACTACAAAGAGTAAAGAAAATGCTGAGACTTCAGAAGATTCTAGTCAAGTTGGAATCATCTGAAAAAGACATATTATGGCATAATAATAACATTTATTTCTAAAGTTAAACAGTTATTGTAATGGTGTTTTTCTGGAATAACTGGTGTTGCCCTCAGCAAAATGTCCAGTGGGCCAAGATAGCATGGCTGTCTGATTGAGAACCTTTCAAGCTGTATATCAGCTTCCTTTTTCTAAAAAAGCAGTCTGCTGATGACAGGATGGAAGGAGTGGACAGAGAATAGCACGCACCATCCTGAATGGATTTTATTGGGAATGTGATTACCTTAARGGGGGTCAGTTACTGTAGTAGTTACAGAGGGAGAGTGTCTCCTGTGGTTTAGTTTTTCTGCAAAGCTGTAAACAACGTTGGGATTGAAATGTGTTTGTTTTTAAGCGTTGTTTGAAGGAGTAATTGGCTGGGACTGCCAGTCACAAGTCCCCATAGGTATAAGGTGTATAAGAGGTAGGAAGGAGAAGTAACTTTGTAAATGCATTGCTATACACACAGGGTGCCCATGTTGTGTGAGGGCCCCAGTGTTGAAGCTGGTGCAGTTGCCAGGGCAGTTTCAGATATTCAGGTATGTCTTCTGTAGCAATCTGAGAGGCTTGGGTGGCTTCAAGGTATGTGGCTTGCTGCACTCTGTCACAAATGCCAAAGTATGTAGCAATATTGTACTCCTCTGGAAGCACTTCTGTATGTGCTTATAATACAYGGCTCTGCATGGATGAAATGCAAAATAATCTAACAGCCTTCCATTCCTTTTTTGTCCTAGTATGTGCGCTTCAAATGAAATGAATAACTAACCTGACTTGGTTAACCCTAAGGGAAGGCCTTTTAATTATTAACTTAAATAGTTGTGGGAGTTTTGCACATTTTGCTCTAAGAATGTTTTGCATTTTATGCTGAAAGGAGCTGAGTGTGTCTTATCTGACTCTGTCGGGATATGTAAAATAAATCTTTTGAATCCAATACAAAACCACTGGCTTAGACCACAGAACCAAATTAATCCAAAGAGGTGCAGCAGTGATTTCAACTGACAAGAGCAGTTCCCTTCCATACAGCCTTCATGCATGAGAAGGAGCTGCTGGAGTTAGGGAATAGCATTGTGATTTTTGTGATGTAAGAGCAGGGCCATGAGGACTCGCAGTTAWGAAATCTAATACTGCAGTCCAAGGGCTTCTGTGCAGGTGCTGTGTTCCCAATGGAGTTCCCTTGACTGATCTGTACCTTTCTTGAGCCTGGTTTGTGTATCAAATTGATTAGTGCTGGACTGGCAAAGAGCATGTAGGACTGAGGTGAGACGAGATGAAAGTACATGATCACTGTCTATTGAAAAAATTAAAAATACTGTACAAGAGCTGATCCTCCACCAGTGGATGGACAGTTTTTGCAGTGGTGCTGAACACTGATGCAGAGAATGGACTGCTTGCACCCCCTTGCAGAGTGCGGTGGTCAAATGTACCTGCAATATCCTGTCCTTCAGGAGGGGAGGGAGAGCAGGATTTACATCCCTGGGGAAAGGCACCCTGTGGTACCACAGCATCAATGTTTGGCATGATACCATGGATGCAACTGTTCTGAAACAGCTCAAGCTGACTGATTGTGCATCCACCCCTGGATATTAAGATAGGATGATTGTGGGCAGTGTATGGGTTGATAAAGGAAGGCCCCACTCACTGTGGTGCTTAGGCTTGGCTTCATGTGTACAAATACTCACTGAAATTGACAGGCTTATTTGACTGAACTTCTTTGTCTGCTTAATTGTTTCTGGAAAGGAGTGATACTTCCAACTAAGGCACATAAAACARTGCACTTCAGGAGGAAARCTAACCCTCAACAGTATGRCATGAGGAGRAGATAAAATTTTRTATTTGAMTGTTGTATACAAGCCTGAGAGAGTTKGGCAAGTGGAACATAACATACAGTGGGGARTGGTGTTTTGGAAGGTGGAKTGTTGCTKTCTTAAAAGTAGGTGCTTTAATTGGTGGCACAGACTTCTGAATATTTTTTATCCACAGTTTAGTAGGAAAGAGTTGTATAAGGACACTTGAGAAAACTTAATGGCTATGACATTTATTCTGTTTCTGAGGAAACATTGCCACTTAGATTCCATTCACATTGTGGGGAAAACTCATCTTTTTCTGTCATGGAGCTGATAAAACCATAGCTAATCATTGAAAAATCACCTTGTGCTCATACCAGGTAAAGTTTCACAAGCAGCATTCCTGGGTCTCAGAAAGGAGCTGCCATGGCACTGTGATTCCTGAGGGATGAGAAAATGTTTTCTTTAGTTTACAGGTGGGTTAATATTGGAAATGCCTATGAACAGTGCCAGGTATTATTTGCTCTGATAAGGAACAACAGTTGAGTTTTAATTTTGTGTTTAAGAGAAATGCATCAGTCACGTACACTCAGCATGAAGACAGTTYCTCTAACTACAGTAGGAAGATCCAAAAAACCAACAAGTCATTGAGATTTGCTTAGGCAGGTACAAAATGTGACTTTCCACCTCTTGTTTTCTTTCATATGATGCACTAATTAGATTAGGGTTGTGGTTTTTAAAAAGCTGCCTCTTTTTTTACACTTGTAGCTCAGGTGCTACTCCTAAAGTCAGTGTAATAAAGGAAGGATTAGTTAAATCAGTGATTTTTCAGTTTTGTGCAAGTGAAACATGAGCCATTAGGAAAGGATTGCATTTCTAGACTTAAACATCTTTTGCACATGCAGTTATTTTAATGTTTAGTCTGTTCTAAGTATTTGGGGATCTCTTTCCATGGGTTTTGTTTACTTTGGTTGGAATGGACAAGTCACCCTCACGATCAGCTTGTCTGGCTGGAAATCCTGAGGAAGAGGAGGAGGTTCTCAGGCTTTGCAGGGTTTTTTACTCTGCCTTGACCAGTGGCATGATTTCTGCCAGGTTTTTGCTCAGCAAGTGGTTTGTTAAGAGATATTCCAGCAGCCTCTACTCAGGCTTTACTCCCCCTAGAGCAAGCSCAAGGTCTGTAGTGTAGTAAGTGAAATCTGCTCTGGATTGAGCAACTCAATGCCWGAGTACCTTGGTCTGGGAAGTGCCTGCAAGGCTGTGGCTGACTGAAAGGAAAACATCCCAGCCATTGGCTTGCCTGTGGATAATTGGCATTTTGTATGTTTTGTTACCACCCACATCATAAACCTTGAACAGTCACAGTCACTGGAAGCTAAATATAAAGGACCTAAGCAGTGACCTTCAGCATGCTGGATTCAAAGACAAATGCAGCATGAAATGACCTGTGGACCTTTATCTTGCTTGCAAGATGTGTGGTTAAAACAAAAATTAACCCAGAGATGTTCTTAACTTAGTGAGGAATATGCTGTCATTGACCTGGATTGACACACTGACCCAGTACAGTGGGAGTAATCCCTGACAGTTTATATGGCTCTTAAGATTATGTAATAAATTTTGGTATGAATATGAAATATTGTTTAATGTACAAATGGGTTCCTCATGTTTTTCCCTTGGAGGTTTTATGAGTTCTGYTCCATTGTTGTGAATACATCACTGCTTTTCCATCTTGCTGTCATGTAGAATGGCTGGAGATTTTTTGGTTCAGGCACGGTATGGAAACACATTGGGGTCTGGGGCTAAGGATTGCTGTAAGAATAACTGGACTCAGTTGCTTAATCAGATGTATCAGAAATATGCATAATGTACCAGTGTCCTGGTATTTATCCAGCAAGATGATGTTGTCTTAAAAAGCAATTAATATTTTTTAAAAAATTGTAAACTATTTGATATTTTTGTTTTTCTTTTGTATTTCTTGTTTTCTTATGTAAGAAAGATGTATGTCTTTTCCTCTCTGACAAATGAAATAAGCTGTTGCAGAAGTTTTCTGTAGTGCTGGAAAGTAAATGTACCTCTAATAGTTTATGGTGGCTCGAAATCAAGGTTGGTAAAATGCCTAAAAATTCTTGCTTCCTGTTGAAAGTACATTCAGCACACTGGGACACATTTGTCTGGATGTGATCTGTGGGTCTACTTTTTTTTTATTTACACTACATTTGCAGTGATTCCTGTTATTTCAAACCGCRTACGCCCACACAGTTATGGTTACTTGGAATCTGTCTTGACTGGAATATATCAGGAGTAATTGGGTTGGTATGCCATCTTTTGTTGATAATTGGAAACTCTTGGACCTGACACAAGAAGTTAACAAATTCCCTGTACTTAGCCATATGCTTTAGAAGTTCTTGCAACAGCAATTTTCAGGTCATTTGTCTGGCTAGAACTTGAGAAGAAACATATGGCTACTGCTTATGTCCTGCCTTATTCTTAAGAGTATTATTTCATAAACAGAAGAGAGCTCATTAGCTGGTAAATTATTCATAGACCTCGCTGGAATTGTACCAGATATGCACAGGGATTCTTGAAAGGGTCTTTTTTAACAGCCCACATTTGGAATTGTCTGGGCAGAGATATATTTTTCTTTTCAGTAAGACAAATAAAACCCCACAAAGCTGTTCATCTCAGTTAAACCCAAGTGTATGGCAATTTCACATTAAATACTTCTCATGTGTGTTTAAGAATAAAAACYACTTGCTAATAAATCATGGCTGTAGCTGTAACTTGCAGTCTGAACTGTGTATCACTGTAATTAAGTAATTAAAGAGCTCATATGCATAGCAAAGAGAGCTATGTTTTAATTTGGTGGTTACATCTGCTTAAGATGATCCCAGATCCCAGTTCTAATGGTCCTTCCCGGTAATGTTCAAATATTCTCTGGTGCCATCTAATGGTAAAGTTTTCCAGCTTTTCTGGAGTAAGAATAAACAGTGGGTGCTCACCACATTTATTGCTGCACTTAGGCCCGTTGGGATCTGTGCTGTGGCCTGGATTTACATACAATAAAAAAAGATTCCTGACCCTAACTGCTTCCAGTCAAAACATTTCTCTGTTAAAGGAAAAAGTACAGTAAACCCTTTAGCACTTCCTTTAACTGTTCTGAGCTGGTTTTTAGAGGGTTTGGGCACAAGCCTGAACCAAACCAACTAGAACTTAGAGCTGCYTTCTGACAGTAACCCATAATTTCCTAAAAGCTAAATACTGTTCACCMTTTTTCTACTGGGAATACAAAATTCAGATTTGTGATATAGCTGTGTGGGATTTTTTTTCTGTATTTGTGCCACAATGCTGCAATTTCCAGGAAATGGAGAGGTGCCTCTTGGACTGTGGGAAATGCAGTAAGGATAGRTGGAAATAATGCCCCTCATTCTCACTCTTTGCAGAGCCTCTGAATGTTTCTGTACTTTTTGTGCACCTCACAGGGCAGGCAGGTGGAAGCCAGTCTCTTTACCTGCCCAAAGTAACCTTAAAGATACATAAATCTGGCTCTTTCCTGTCTGCAGGCTGYAGGTAGTTCTTTCTAGTTTTCCTTTTAAGAAATTATCTCTTTACTTCTTCTGCCTACCTTTAATTATGCTCTAGCAGTGGGAAGTGACCATGCTTGAAGTTTTGTCTTTGGATATCACTGGGCCTTGCTGTGACAGTTCACATGTTTTCCTTGGAGTGTGTGGGGAACTGCCCTGTTTGGGGTGGAAAAGTGACTTCCTGCTCTGAATRAAGTAAAAATGCATGTGAATGTTTATCTCCATTGGTTTGAGCCTGATGCTAATAATGCCAAGGCTGTGGGTTCAATCTCTGGGCCATTCTCTCAAGAGTTGGATTTGATGATCCTTGTGGGTCCCTTCCAACTCAGAATATTCTTTAATAATTCATCTCAAGTCAGTAGGGGAAGAAACTGCATTGGGGCAATAATAGATGTAATTCTAGGATTCTTATAAGAAKCTGGTGGGAGGGACAGTGTAGCCAAAGGATGTTGCAAAAGAATACTTAAATGAACTATTTTGCAATCCTCTGGAAAAGAATGTTCGGTATGTTTTGACTGATCAATTCTGCTATCACACATTTTCCGAATACCTGGTTAAGATGGAATTAATAAAATTGAGGCAAATAAACAGCAATACCCTGGAGACAAGGAACAGTTTTATCCAAATAGCTGAAATATTAGGTTTGCTGCCAATTTCTGAGGCTCAAAAGGCTATTGAATAACGTAATTGTCAGTTATTCTAGTCARAACTGACTGTGCCCAACACAATGTGAGCTGCAGTTTCCCACTCCAATGTCCTGTTTAGAACCAGACTTAGTTTTTTTCATGTTCTGAGTCACCTTTCAGTTCCATTGTTGAGTCCTTTCTTCAAAAATAACACCCTTGCAAACAAAAGCCATTTGCATGAGTGGGAGCGCTGATACCATTCTTAGARAAGTTTCATTTCAAAGTGAATTGTTCTGCTTAACTAGAATAGTTGTATTTTGGAGTTAGAACTGATTTCTTTGTAGGTAATTATATTTTCATTTGGGAGCAATAAAATAAAATATCTTTCTGCTTTCTTCTGTATATTCTAGAAAAAATGTTATTGCTAGTGGGCATCAGTACATGTGAATAACATGGATAAAGTAGTCACTATAAAGGTAGCATTTTTTTCCTTTTCATAAGCATGACTAGGGAGGAAAATATTGTGGACCAAATTGTTTGCAGATGTAACTGTTGTGGTTTCATTGAGTTACAGGCAGATTTGAAAAGAYTTTGTACCAATAGGAGATAATATGTGCAAAGCACTGCTGATGGTCTGGCCAATTTGTGGGTTCCCAGTCTGAGCTGAGAAACTGGCACTCTGCTTTTGAAAATCTGGCTTTGAGGACTGTACTGTGTTACAAAACCAGAGGGTTTGGCCCACATATGAAGCTAACTGCCTGAATAGAAATATTTTCTTTTTTTTTAAGGCCAACTCAGTAACAAAATAGTGTTTCCTTCCTTGAGTTGTAGATGAAGAAAAGAATCCTTCTCTGCGGGTAGATGACTCTTGTCCTCAAAGGCACTTGTCACTGACTGTACTTTTTAATATTGGCTCCCTCCTTGGCTTTTTTTTTCATATGGAAGAATCCCAAAGAATCCTGCCAGTTAAATCTTTCCAGCATGTACATTAAATTCCTTGAAGCATCCTGATTGCTGTTGTAAGCAAACTGTTCTTGCTTTTGTGATCCTTCATGATCTGCAGCTCACAAGCCCCGCTCATGAGTACTGTCAAATCCAAATGCTGAAAAATCCTGAAACTGGCTCCAAGTCATGGAATTGAGATGCTGTTAAGCCAAGTAGCTCGTGCTTATCACTTTTTAAGAATCAGGAATGGAGGATGGAAAATATGGAATTCGCTCCCTAATTATAGGGGCTCGGTGTGTGAAGCCTCAGGAGATGAACACTTGCTACCACCGCAGTGAACAGCAGTAGTTCTGCTCTCKCGTTATGTCTGTGGCCCTAAGCTCAGTGGAGATGCATTTAATCTCTTTAAAACAATCACCTGCCCCCACAAAAAGTGTGGGACCAGCACTGGTACTTGCTATCTTTAAAATGGAAGTTTTTCTTAACACTATTAACACCTCAGCTGTGCTGTGTGRTGCCACTTTGGGTGTTGCTGAGCTGATTTTGAACTGTATGTCCCAGAGGAAAATGAAAGGCAGGGCAGACAGGTTTTGGCTGTTTACTTTGAATCCCTGCTCTGGTTTGATGGTGTTTTTCACGGAGCAGATGTGCCAGATGTGAGATCCAGGTCTAACAGCACATTACCTTGACAGTGGGCTGTGTGTGGTGAGGAGGCTCAGATGGAGAATTTCCGTAAGATCACAGTCTTGGGACAGACAACACGCTGCATACTGAGTTCTCCTATGAGTCACAGGCTCAAGGAATATCAGGGGCTTAGTGGGTTTATATGCTGGCAGAGAATCCTGGAGACAGAAATTAATCACTAGTGAAGCTCAATCAAATGTAATCTGCCTGCTGCTGGAAAGAGAATGAAAAAATTGCTGGTATCAGTTACCACCATGGTGCTGGTGCCTGGAAAATGCTGTGCAAAGGGCCAGGACTGATGTATCCTGCTGGCAGCCCTTATCAGGGCTCTTCCAGAGTCCTTCTGAAAAGGAATTTTATTCCAGAGAAATCTCTGTCCAGGCCAAAAGTTTTCCTGTGAGTAGTAGGAAACTGATGAAAATAGGACCTGGATGCAAAATGTGTATCCAGGTTGGGCTCTTCCTTTGCTTAGAAGCTTCTAACAAACTCAAATTTAACCTCATTACTTTCAGACTATTCATTGTTTTCTTCTTCTTTKCACCCTGGCCCCTGGAGGTGTCCCTTCCCACTGGATTCTGCTTTCGGAGCAAATTAGTATGGGAGTCTGAAACAATCCTTTAGAAACTGATCTTCTGGGCCACCTTCTCAAAGCCCCTCCTGTGTCACTGATACCAACATCTGCAGAAAGAAACTGCATCTCTGGTTCTTACCACCTTGGTCCCCTCAGCTGCCAGCCCTGTCCTCGTTCACATAATTTTGTAAACTGGAGGTGGAGAAGCAGAATTTGTGTACTTTCCTCTGTGCAAAAGCAGCAGCGTCAGGGTCCTCAGTTTTTGGGGCATGGTTCCTGCCCCCTGTAAGGAAATCCTTGGTTTCTCAGGGATGCTACAAGGTCAGTGACCAAATTCCCTAAAGAACAAGTTCCCCTGACCCAAAAAAGGAAAGCTCCTACAAGTCCCTTGCCATCTGTTTCCTATGTCCTGTGTATAGACGGGACATCCAGCTTCAGTGGGAGGTAAATCTCTAAATGTTGTTGGTGAGACAGGGAAGTAATATTGCAGAGCATCTCCCTCAGCATAAGGATGCTACAGGAGAAGAGATGGAGTTGTCACAGTATTCCTTGGATCAGAACTTGCTGAGCAGCTTGTGCCTGAAATAAGACCACTCCTAAACCTTATGAAACCTGTGACTGTCCTCAGTACCAGAGTATTTCTGTTTTATAGGAGCTTTATCCCCATCGGTGTTTGATTGAACATCTCACAGGCAGTGGGAACACTGGTGTTTCAGTCAAGTGCCTATCTCTTACTGTTTCTTAGCTGTCAGGTTTTACACACTTTAATTTTAACAAAAAACCTTTCAAACTTGGAAGACTTGCAAGACTAAAAATAAAACGTAAGATCTTTGGATTTTTCTTCTATCTGTTCTGCCTGATAATGCTATCAGAAAGATGCTTGACTCGTTCAGTTTGCGGAAATACTTTCTCCTGATAAGCCTTATCAAGCACTCTTTGCGCTTCTCCTCCAGCCTGACAGTGCCCTCTCGTGTTCGCAGGGCTGCTGGCAGCCGGGGATGCTCTGCTGGCAGCCGGGGATGCTGCTCGGCATGCTGGATCCTGCTCAGCCCAGGATCCTCCGAGCTCATCCTTGACTTCTATCGCTTTTCTGTGCACTCATTGCTTGCCTCTTCTAGTAAATTGATCTACTTTTTACGATGATGTTGTTTAATATTCCTTGACAGACTTGTCCAGGAAATCCCCGTTGTTGAGCAAGAGAAGCAATTGGCTCGTCTGCTTTGTTGCACTGCTGATTTCTCTGTGCTGCGTGTGCAAAGAGGTAACACTGATGAGCAGTCATGCATCGTTTGTTCCCCTCCTTCTCCCAAACACCCCATCTATTTTGTTTTGCCCGGGTTGGTTATGTTGCTGAAAGACTAACCAGCTGCCAAGCCATCCTTTTTTTTTCTCGAAATGCCAGAGAGCTTCAGCTGCTCTAACAGCACCTGAAAGCCTTTGGCATTTTGGGGTCAGTGGTGTGTACTTGCTGTCAGTGCTAATACTATTTGATTTTCAATATTTGATTTTATGCCTTGTGCAAAGCTGCATGTGGCCAGGATGTTTGACTGCAGTGTCCGTGGCTCATAAACTTTTAACCCACAAAATCCAATGGGGAATAGTAAGGAAGCCCAAAATGGGGGTGATGTGGATACAAGTAAACCAACACYTGAGCAGTGTGTCTTTAAAAGCAAACAAAGAGCAGGATTTCACCTCAGCACCTTAGGAAGAGCATSTTAACATACTGTTTAAGCTAGAACGGAGTCTTGCAAGTGAGACAGCAGCCAGGAAAAAAAAAACAAAAAACAAAACAACAAATATGAAATTGAGCAGTTTATTTCTTTCTCAAAGTTGTGTATGTATCCCTGAATACGCGTAGATAGGGACCAATTTGTTCAACTACCATGTCCACTTGGAAGCGTATTTAAATTTATTAGSAAACCCAAAGTAATAGGGAATGAATAAGTGGACTGTTAAATACAGGAGACAAAAGGAATAACAAAATAGATTTTTAYTGTCTGTTAAGTATTTACTCATAAATCCCATTAGTCCATGCACCCAATGTCTGAAACCTCTGCACTGCTTTTAGGCAGTCGTATCTTTCAAAGGAATAAATTAAACAAGCAATTGTTATTCCCTTGCGTCACACTTCAAAGTTTTTATCAATAGAAGTACAAAACACTGGAAGCTGATGCTGAAGAGCCCCTCACTGTTCTGGTTGGGGCTAATAGCCATAAACAATGGCACACTGAGGCTCATGCTCTATTATTTCACACCAGCACCTCATTTTGCCAATTCAAGTTTTGATTTGTGAGACTGAGCCCATGGGGAAAGTGGATGTGGAATGAAACCTGTTTTCTCTCATTTGCCTGCTCTGCTTTTGGTACCCTGACTTGCCCTGTGAAGGGGCTGTCATAGCAGTGTGAGCCATTCTGTRAAAAAGCTGGGAGGAGAGGCATGGCCTTTGCTCTCAGCTGTGACAGGACTTGAAAGATGTTAGCTGGAAGTACATGAAAAATCTGGGACCTGCTACTGAACGCCAGAAAAAAATGCTTTGGCCTGGTAATGATGCTGATGACTGATTTTAAATGCTCCACAAGAGCAAAACATTGCTCTTGAAATGTTCTCCATGAAGAGATCTGTCTACACTTGCGATGAGACTCTGATTCAGCAGGCATGGGAAGCAGATGGGAAGAGCTGATGACAGCTCAGGACAGGCTGAAGGCATTGAGCCTCTCCAAAAAACTGAGCAGGAAGGACTGCAGAAAGCATGAAGACAAAAAAGGAGGTGGCTTAGGAAATGTTTATGGTCAGACTACAGTGGGGCCAGGATGAGTGAAACAGGAAGGAGGGGAAAAGGAAAGATACCAAAGAGCTTTGAAAGAAAAGGGCTTGTAAATGCTGAATGTGGGAATCTGTGCATTAAATAGCTGCCTGTGTAGGGGAAGAGCACCAAGGGTGTAGTGCAGCACCTTTGGTTTTGCYGTGGATAAACCTCTGAAACTTCCAGGACATCAAAGCAGTGCCCAGTTTAAACCAGTCCACCTGGAGGCCACCTCAGCGTGTGGGCTTGAGTGAACTGAATGCAGGTTAGCAGCCTGGTGCACGCAGGCAGAATGGCAGTGGAAGGATCAGTGGAGAGGAATATTSCCCTGCTCCTGGGGTCTGGTACAGAGCACGGCTGGCTGCACACGTGAGCAGAGCGGGCTGCTGCCTGGAGGGCAGRTACCTGCCCTGCTCCAATGAGAGGTGATGGCTTTGGGCAGAGCAGCAGGCTCCTGTCTGCAGCTGAGCTCTCTGCWGTGGGCAGGGGATGGCTGATGGAGGGCCTGCTATGTGTGGGACACGGCTCCTCCTGTCAGGGGATACTGGCACCAGCCTTGCCAGCAGCCCAGTGGGCACTGCCCTGCCAGGCTCCCAGCCTGGGCTGCACCATCAGTGAGGTGTGTTCAGGGCTTCTGCCAYAGCCAGTCCTCTGCATGTGGCACTGGCCAGGGAGAGGAGGATGAACCTAAATCTGCGAGGAGGAGAATCTCCTAGCTCTTTTCAAAGTCTCCCTGAAACAGCTGCTTTCCTCCAAACCTCGAGTCCTTCCCCCCAGATTTTTACTGTCAGTCAGTTTGGTGCCACACTAAGCCTTTGCTTCTGTGCCACCTTTGACTGCTCAACTCTGTGCCCTCTTGCAGGCTCTCCTTCTATCCCTTCCTCAGACCTTTTGATCACCAAGTTATTGCTGAGAAGCCCAAACCTGGTCCTGTTGTAAAAAACCTGCTTCAGTAAAAATGCTGGTGTTGGTCAAGGTGCCAGTGTATCTTCTTCCAAGGGACATTTTTGTGGCATTTGTGTAGAGAGGGCAAAAGCAAGGGTTAATACTCTGACAGACTGAGGGCAGGGGGTTAAGAATATATTGTATCTGCAGTGAATCACATCTTCCCATTCTTCCTCTATTATAATTATGGTTGTGATTGCAGTTGTAGGGCATCTAAGTGAAATTCATCCAGAATATAAATGCCTGAAATTGAGGAGGAAAGCAGAAAACACTGAGATTTCCAAGTGGAGATGACCTCTGTTGCTCTCGGAGCTCAGACTATTTTTGGCAGGAGGCAAATGAAGCGAGGGCCTGCCTTGGAAYGAAGGCAGAGCAGCTGCCAGCCCCTGTAATTAGCCAAAAGGCCCTTGAAGCGTGGACAGGAGGCTGCAGAGCACGTGGCACTGCTCAGTCCAGAACCCAGCCAAGCCCAGATATTGCAGCTGATCCCCTGGGAAGGCCTGAGCCCCTCACYTGGGGCTGAGCAGTCAGTGTTTCCTGAACACAGATCTGTGGGGCAGGAAAGTGAACCCTCTGCCTTCACACAGCACTGCTTCAGTCCTTACCMAGGGCCTTAAACGTGCTTGGATGTGATAATTACTCAGAGTAAACTGCAGCCTTGGTGACCCTGAATTGCAAGAGAATGCCTGAAATACACAATAATGGATTTAATCGTTTATGTGTTTGTTTAGTGTAATTGTAGAGGAAAAAGAATTACTGCAGGCAAGATTTCTCCGGCAGCCTCTGGGTTACTGAAGCTGTTGTATCTCTTCAGAGGTAGATTCCTGGCCTGCCAAGAGCCTATGTGCAAAATATTTTCTACTAATAATTGAAATTGAACCTAAGGGAGTTTATGAAGAGTTTAGGTTGTTGGGKTTTTTTTTCCCCCACAGCCTCATCATCTAAGGAAGGTAATAAAGAAAACAAGACAACCAAAATGTGTTTGTCAGAACTTTTACTACAAACACTTTCCCTCCATGATATTTAATAGGAAAACCACATTTAATTTTTCTCAAAGCAATGCATTCATTGATATCAGCTGGCTTAAGGATGTGAAGAATGAATATGTTACAGTCAGGAGTCACACAGTCATAGACATGGCTTGTAGATGATAAATCTTTTCACGGCAAGGCTCCTCAATTACTGCCTCCCTTCATGGGCAGTAGTACAGCAGTGTATTTGTACACTCCCTAGAAAAGCCAGATCCAGAGCCAGTTCCTGGCCTGAATTTTGTCTGTTTCTAACCAAGCACAGTTTCTCTGTAGGAATGAAACCAAGCAAGCGTGTGGGTAACAGGCAAAGATGTAGTTCAGCCTGCTTTACTCAAGGTTTGGAGCTTTACATCAGTTCCACTGCTTCTTAAATTTTTTTGTCTCCTCTGATTCCTCTTGAAGCAGTGAGGCATCTGTTTCTCAGGAGCAGTATGATTTGTGGGGTCTCTCAGTTCCTCACTTTCTGCATAAGTTGAAGAAAGCGGAAAACTCTCTGGTACTTGAGAAATGATGTGTGCTTCTTGTGAGGCATTTCCCATTTCTTCTGTGCTGGATTTCAGAAGCATTTTATGTAATCAATCTATTTCTCATGGGTACTCCATGTATATGAGTTTGTTTCACAGCTCTGTTTTAATGTTTGGATGAGACAGGAAAAAAAGCACCCCACCTTACACAGGAGAGAAGATGTAATYATGTAATCATCTAAGATGTTTTTTTGCTGTAGAATCTTATGGCTTCGAACTTTTTATGTGTCAGCACAGTTCAGGGGCTATGACTTGGATTGGTGTAGATTTTAAAATTAACCTTCATTCACTCACTTCAAAACTTYCCTTTAAAACCTTCAACACTTTTTTCTGGTCTTCACAACTTTGCTGTGATATCTGACAGGGATGCCAGATGGCCCAAAGAGATAAACATCAAACAAGTAGAATGTCCCTGCCTCCAGCCCTTTGATGGTCTCTGTGGTGACAGCTCGCTGGAGGTTTAGATCATRGAAGTACTTGCAGAGCACTTTCTCCGATTTGTGCCGAGATTCAGGCCCAGAGCACCTGTCTGCATTCTGCARTTCCCTCCAGATCTGATCCTCTTCAATCCTTTTCCTGTACACGCAGTACTTGCTGTCCTCCTGTGTTCCCAGCCAGGCAATGGTCACAGATCTGCACGTTCTCAGTTTACTGAAGGATTTGATTTTTAAGCTCTCTGGAAGGAGTGGAAATAAGGGCTTGTGGAAATGGGGGGATGCCTGTACCTTGACAGAAGAGATGGATTCCTCTGTGGACCTCAGCTGTACCAAATATGTGTCCAGCAGCTTTCCCTTCAGGGATAAATACCTCAGCCCAGAGAGATTTTCCGATGCCACTGTTTTGCCCTTCCTCGTTATGTGAACCCTTATCTGGCCCCGACACAGCTGAAAGGTGAAGTGGATTTTYTTGTGCCTGGCCTGGTACTGCAGACTGTAGAACTTCTGCTTTTTCCCATCCAGGACCACGTGAATGACTTTGCCATCTTTCAGCTCTGTCACCTTGGGTTCAGGTTCTTCCAGGGTCCTGGCGAATGTCCCGGTGTATGCGGCGCTGGCATTTGTAAGGAGATTGACAATAAAAACATCAAAGTAGTACTGAGTGCTGGGGCTGAGGTGGGGCACTGTGTAGGTGTTCCTGGTACCCACACACACCTGCCTGACCTCCCCATGGCTCGCTTTGTTGATGATGCTCAGCTCGCTGTTGGACAGTATCATCACCTGCTGYGGCTCGAGCAGGTATGGAGAGAGGGACAGAGCTAAGGTGGGTGGCATTTTCATCCCAGAGGATCTGATGGCTGTCTCAGCAGCACATAAGCTCTTATAGTTGTGCTTTTCATTMACTAGCAGGCAGTACTGGATGCTTTCTGCGTGCTGCAGGACAGAAGGGCTGTGTTTCCAGCTCAGAGTGGCTGTGGTGTGGCCGATGCCGATCACRTCGATGCGTGGGTCCATGGGAAGCTCGGGGTAGAGGTGCCCAGAGATGGTGTCAGTTGTTAGGTACACGGTGATGTGCGTGTCTCGCTCAGTGGAGAGGAACTCCAGCAGGTAAAGRGCAGAATGGGAAGACATCCCCATGTAAGTCTCGACAGAATTTCCCTTGTACTTGAAAATGGTGGACACCATGCTTGGAGCCTGCGGAGATTTGGAGACCTCTTGTGTACTGTGGCCACCTGCAGGCAAAAAGCAGATCTGTAAAAGYCTGTTTTAAAAAATSTGAAAAAAGGCACATCACACAAGTTATTCGTATGTTGGGGAACACTGTATTTTCTTATTGAAAACAGCTATTATAACTAAAAATATGCTTTAGTAAAAATAGGTTGCTACTGGCAATTTATTAAAATAAAATTTGAGAAGCTTTTATTTTAGCAGTGCAGCTGTAGAATTACGTTTTCAAAAATACTATAATTATGGAACCACAACTTGCAAAATCTTGGCTTATATCATGTCTGATGCCCCTACAATTTTCTTCTTCTATTTGCTGTCTCTTTGGGTACTTTACTTTAAGGAGACTCATCATTTCTAGGATAGGTTTTTTTCTTTTGGATTAGTTTTAGGTCATTCCTTCATGAAGAGGGAAATCTTATCAATTCAAAGGAGGATAAGCTGAACTCCTCAGTCAGGTGTAGCTGCTTGACAGGTAAGAACTTGYTAYTGCWGCTTTTAGATTTTYAGTTTGAAAACTTARTTYAAAAAAMCATGCAAGAGAAAGGAATTGACTTTTAAGGTAAAGATAGTGGCAGATGTAGCAAGAATAAATAGCTAATTTTTCTCTGCTTCATGTGGGGAGCAAATGGTTTTCTCCAGTGACCTAAGCCACAGAAAAACTGCAGCAGCAGAGGGAAGTTTCACCCAATACCGAGAGTTTATGAAGTTGATTTGTTTGTGCAGCTTGAAAGACCAACAGTTGTTCCTAAATAGTAGATGTAGACYTGTTTCCATATCTAATCCTTACTTTTTTTGAGTTGAGGGCAAGATCTGATGGGCTCCCAAGCTTCACCCATAGAGACAGGGTCAGTCCATAGCAGTTCACAGGAGAGGGAGCCATGGGATGTTTAGGCTTGTGGGAAATTCCCTATAACACTGAGTAGCTATGAGTAATTTATGCTTTCTTTGCCTCTGCTCAGGCACACTGAAGCCTTACCTGGTGTTGCTTTCCCTGGGAAACCTGGAGGAGACTTGTACAGGAGTATGCTCCATTCAATGGGAACATCACAGGGGGTCACGGTTATCGAGAAAGGTGCCAGGACCCTTCCCTCTTCCAAAACAAAGCAGTACCTGTAAATGTGGACAGCAACAGAGGGAATGTGTCAGGGAATTCAAGTTTGCCTGAAACTCCTGGAATCAGCCATGCTGACGTGGGTCACTTTGCTCTGAGTAAGAATGACTGCTCTCTGAGGTGCATCCASCCAAAGGGATAGTGAATGKCTGCAGGATTTRGCTGTSRGATGMAAACAGGCTGTGGGGKTTTTTCTTAATCCACAAGTATTTGYTGAAGGCTTTATTCACTTACCTTAGGCAATACCTTTCCCTCAGAGCTTTTTTTTCACACTTTAGGTGAACATTTTATCTCATCCTTATCTGGATGTGATTTAGCTGACTGCCTTCTAGATAACCACCTGTTGCCARTTCTGCATTAACTGCCTCATCTGCATGAGCGGTGCAAAATGGCATCAGTCKCCTTGGTCAGGTTTTGATTTCAGCCTTAAAAAAGCCCAACCTCCTGCCTTGCTGTTTTATTTGTTGTTTTTATAAAGACTGTGTTATGTTTGGACTTGGCCACAGAAATGTTTGGATTTGAGTGCCTCACTCTGCACTTACATGAAGGGCAATTGGCAGTTCTAGGGAWTTTTGTTGTTCACTGGTGAGACAAGCCTAGTCATTATGGATGGATCCTGTCAGCTTGGAGGTCTGGMTTACTTTCAGGATATGGCTACTAGGCCTGAGCAAAGCTTCCCTGGAATCAGTTCCACATTCTTGAGTCTTTTACTCTCAGCCAAAACGTGTCATTTCTTGTCCTCCTGCTTGACTGGGGTTCATTCCTGATCATGCTAAACTGCTCCCTAAYTGCAGTCCTAACATTATGCCACAAGAGCATAGAAAAATTCCYTTTTCTTTGATATTTCAGTAGCCCTTTTCCTTTAACTAGGAGAGCTCCTAGCTCTGTCCTTCTGAGCATGGTCACATTCTAGAACACRTGGCATGTTCCAGTTTTTCTGTGCAATGCATGTGAAGACAGAGCAATCTGGCTCACCCTCTGCTCCATGGCCATTCGGCTGTGTGTCAAAATCTGTATTTGCTGGGCTCTGTCCAAAGTGCATCCCTGCCCAAACAAGCAGATTGATCTTTGCTACCCAGATGCAGTGCCAGTGGTAWTATGGACATCACCCACGTAGCAAGGTGTGGCACAACACTTTGCAGATATTTTGGGAAGGGGAAGAATATGTGGGACGTCCACATGCAGAGCACTTTTGATCTTCACAAGTTGTAGTGCCACTCAACAAAAACTTTCATTGTGCAGAACACTGGCAGGAGTTTTTCTGAAAAGATGTCTGTGCAGATACTCTGCCGGTTTTGAATTTTCTTGGTAAAACCAATAAAAACATGAATCTTTGGGCAGGGGAATGACACTTGAGGAGGGGGGTGTTTTTGTGGAAATTTAGTGTGCATTGATGGAGCCCTGCAGGGATTCTTGGCTTGTACCAGTAGTGTGCAATCACCAGGGACACRGGGAAGTATCTGAGTGTGGGAATGGCTGATTTGCTCTTACCTTTTRGGTATGTCCTTCAGCAGGTGAATGGTGGTTTCCTTACCGTCTGCAAGTATCAGGGAGTGGTAGAAATTGAAGAGATCAGTCTTGAAGCTCTGTTGGGAGCTGCTGGTGGGTGCTTTTATAGCATGRCACAAACAAATTGCCATGAAAATGTGGAGAGGCAGATAAAAGCGCAACCARGACATCTTCAGCACTGCAAAGTGAGATGACAAAAGTGAACAGAAACTGCTCTCACAGGAGAGAAAGTAACGTGACCCTCTCTATCTGTGCCTTTTCTGATGTTTGTTATAATCCCAGCAAGCCACACATTCAAATTGTGCCAGTGTCAATTTTGCTAAATTGTTTAAAATTCAAAAACTTGAAGTATTTCTCAGAGGATCTTTCTGAAAACATTTGATTGGAGAAATGGCTAAAGTAAGCCAGACTGCCATGAAGTCTTTGATTATAGCAAAAACATCAATTCAGCACAAATGCAGCATCCTAGTTATTAAAAAAAAATCTTTTTACTGCTGACAGAATTTGTTGAGTATTACTTTTAAAAGATTTTTTTTGTGATTTGTGGTATTCACTCACTAAATTTCAGTATTGAGCTGTTTGTAATAGAACTGTCCCTTTAAAACTCACTGGAGGTCTCTATATCCCAAGCAGAGCTTCTGCTGTTCTGTCAGATCACAGAATTTTTGTTTTGTTCATTGTGACTGTAGAGAAAAGGTTCAGCATAACTCATCCATGTCTATGATACTGTTTGGTGAAAGGTGGAGAATCCTGCATAAGAATCCCCAAACTGGTACTTAGATTTAAGCTCTGTGGGTCTTGTTTGGAAGAAAGGTTTATCACTGTAGGGCAGTAATCTTGCTCTTMGATTTTTGTATTGCCTATCATTCTCATATCTGCATCATGTCCAGCCTGTCTCAGCATTTTCTGCTCGCTGGGACTGTAACAACTGTATTGTATTCACTCTAGTAAAAGATTTTTTTTAAAATTAGGTAGGTCCCTTTTTTCAACAGATCTAATTATCAGCTTTGAAAGAAAATTCATTGACATTGCTTAAAGTGTTGTGTACACTGCCCAGAGCTGCACAGAGGAGGAGACTCCAGTTAGGGCAAGAAATTTGAACACACACTACGTGCAGTTATTGATAATACCTTATAACTCTTTTGTCTGCTATATCCACTCTCACAAAGAGGAAAGAGGAAAAGTGGAAAGGGCATAGACCTTTAATAYAGGTGCCAGCTGTAGCTCAGGGATTTGGAAAGCAGAGGGAGCTCTGTGAGCAAGATCCCTTTTTTGAGGAAAAGGTAGYTTATTGCATCTTACAAGCAGCAAAGAGTAAAGGTCCTGGTTAAATCTGATAATTGGCTGGTGATAGTAGAAAATATAAAATACAAAGGCTCAATTCTTGGTAGTTTTTATTTCATTCTGAGATCAGCKCTTTCCCCATAGTGCTGGCAAAAGTGTGGAAGATCTTAGGCAGTCAGACCTCCAGTTCAACAGACCTTCTGCCCATTCCAATTAAAGTTACTTTATAAAAGGACCCCTTCTTTTTTAAATCTATTTCAAAGGTGCACATTTAAGTATAGAATCTGTAKGTTTTTATCTACAAAATCTGGGATTCCCAAAGTCAAGCCCATCTTTAGTATCAGTGAGATGATAATGGAAATTATTACTACCAGGTCAGCTGAATGTTCCTCTCCATCCAAATAAAGTTGGCATATTCTCTGCCTGTGTGTAATATTTTAGAACCTGGTTGGATTCAGGCTTAAACAACAATCTGAAGAAGTTGAAAGAATAGTTAAGATTTCTATAGCAATTCAATTTTAATGCTCTTAAAACAGACCTTTCTTTATGACTGAATCACTTTGCCACTTTGTTATTCTTGTAGGCTAATTATAGCTTACAGATTTAAAATGTGACCCCAAATATTTTGCTTTACCTTTGACAGTRGAATCAAAGTTGTTCTGTGCTTTGGAGATGATTTTTAAAAAGTCTTYCTRCTCTTTAAAGCACAGAATCTTGCAAACCACACTGATACCACATCAGTTCAGCTTTTCTTGTCCAGAAAAACAAAYCAAGCGATCAACAAATAACCTATAATCAGCTTATCCCAAAGAGAACATCATCCTAAAGGCTGTTTTCACTCAATTGCACAAACAAAATATTCTCAGACTCCTGGAAACATGTTACACAAAAAACACTGTGCTTACCTATTGTGTTCCTGACCAGATGATCCTCAGACCACTTGCTTTCTTTGCCAAAAAAGCATAAAATGAAAGAACATAGGCTTTTCAGATCTCTGTAGGCAGATGAAAATCAAAACTGTGCAACCAGTTTAACAGGACAGAACTGATTTTTCCATATGGCCCCTGAACAGACATAGTAACAAAAATGCTTGCGGTCCTTCAAGAAAAGTAAGAAAAGAAAAAAAAAAAGTCAGAAAGTGACTGGGATTTTGGTGTTTTCTTGAATTGGGTATCTTCAAAGGTTGTTTTAGGCTTGCCCAGTAGTGAAATGTCGCAGGTGCTGGTTGTTGGTGCTGCAGCAGTCGGGGATTGCTGCCTGCAGAGCCCGGGACCCTGCTCCGAGTGTCAGCCAGGCTGCTCCTCCAGCCTAATCCCAGCGCTGGCTGGCCAGGAGCGGGTCTTGCTCTGAAACCTCGCTGAGGAGGAGGGGGTGAGATGGAGAGAGGAGCAAACACTGTTAACCCTTGTCAGCCCTCAGCCCGAGCCAGCCAGGGGTGCACTGCTCTCCTCCAGAAAACTGCTTTAGTGTTTGCAGCCTGACAGCCCTTCCGAGGAGGAGGGGTGTGATCTGCCTGCCCTGGGCTCTGCAGAGGATTCAGAGCATTTCAGGTGTTCTGAGTTCCTGAGGTGCTGCTTTGTGGCCCAACAGGTGCTGACTTAAAGCARGGAAGGCAGAAAAGAAGGCATTCCCTGCCAGGGAGAGAATGCTTTGCCTTTTTTAATCAGGCTGGAATTAGCAATCCTTTGAGGGCTGTCAGGAATCTACTGAATAGGGCTGAGCAGTTTTCTTGGCTTGCAGAGGTCGTGTAAAAGAAACTCCAAAAGTGTCTGGGCTGGGGGAGCATTTCTGATGTGAAAACAGTGTGAGGGACGAGGCAGCAAAAGGGTGTATGGGAAATGGCTCACAGCAAGCCAAGCACTTGCTTGTTGGGGCTACAAAGCACTTGCAGCAAAGCMATGGTTCTTTTGAGGTCACTCCTGCTGAGTGAGAGCAGTGTGTGGCCAGGATTCACATGCTGCTTGTGCTTCTTGGCCTGGGATGTCAAAAGATGCCCTGGGATGGGTCCTGTGGGGATGCCTGCTCAGAAAGGCTGGCCCCAGGGAGCTGCAGGAGCTTCCAGGCAGGCACTTTGCAGCGGGAGAAGATGCTAAACTAGGGAGGATTTATTTTTAAATGAAGTCTCTTGCCCAGTGTTTGCAGAGTGCCTTGCAGTAACCCTTTACCATTGTGCCCTGCATTTTGAGTTACATCTAAGCCTTTCCAAGACTAAAAGTTGGCTCAGGAGAGGGGAAAGATAAGCAAGAAGTACAAAGATGTTTCAACAGATTTTGCCAAGCACACTCTTCTGAAAATGTAAACTTGCACATCAACCAATGTAAGAGAAATATTTACAGTGCGTTTATTCTCACTGCAGAAGATGGCTGGAATAATTAAGGTGTTCATGAATTGTTTGCTGAGCAACAGGGATTTTAAAAAGGGACTTTTAAATGTGGGAGCCTTGAAACAGGCACTGTATGAGCAGGGTACTGGCACTTGGAGTAGCGAGGGGACATTGCAGGATATGTGCTAGAAAACTCCAACAAAAGTGGAGTGAATAGTAAACAGGRTCTGTCAGACAAACTATTGCTGTGGTGTGAAACCCAGCCCACATCTGGGAACTAATGAAAATGTAAGAACCTAGCCAGAACCAAACTTTTTCCCTGAAGGAAGAGAAAAAGGTGTTCCTGCAAAGTCCAGTACGGTCCCAGAGCAAGCCTGGAAAAGAGAAGTGCTGGTCAGATGAGTTGCATCAGAAATGTGCCCTGAAAACAGGAYGTGAAATTTATTTTCCCAGAAGAAATATTGATCCCATTATTAGTGTGGGGACTATGGTCTGCTTTTGCTGGGAATTTGGAGGGACTCATGGGTGGAAGTCAGCAGGGAGAATTGTAGGCCAATTGTAGRATTCTCTATGAGACAGTGAAGAGCTAAATTCACAACTTGTATGGCTTGACTGAACCCAGTGAGGTTACAACAGGGATAAATCAGCCTTTGATTTGGCAATAAAATGGTGCAACAGCCTTTTCAGTAGAAAATGTCTGTAATGAGCAGGTTCTGCTGCCCCTCAGAGCTGAGTTGGTCACTTCAACAGGGCTGTTCAGATATCCTGCTTCTGTTCCAACCCTGCTGCCCAGCCATACCTTCCATAAATTGAGAGATGGGCCACTTTKGACATCAGAGACTCAGAGCGTTATATAGTGGTTCTGCTAAAAGGTCACTAATGCTGAAACAAAGGAGCTGCTTTGAAATGGGAGCAAAACGCCAGAGTGTCAGGGATTTAGCTTGAAGCTCACAAAGACGCTTCAGGTGTGCATTTTCTGGAACCAGAGTCCAGATTTCTGTGATCAGGTGAGGGGTTCACCGCCTGTGGGAAGGGCCAGGAGAGCTCCATGTGATGCAGACAAGAGTGGGAACAAGGCTGTGCTGCTGTCCCATCCTTACCCAGCKGGGTCAGCCCCTGGCTGTTGGTTCTGGCAGTTCCCAAGCACAGACAACTTCCCTGTGCCCCCCAGCCCAGCCTAGGGAGCTCTGTTTCATGAAACTCTGGAAGCAAATTAAAAATGCATGGGGAAAGAGAAATCTAATATTTTGGTTGTGAGACAAGCAGTATTGTCCCTTTGTCTCTTATACACACACGTGTGTATTCCATGGGCAGCTGAGGCAGAATTGTTAGATTTTTGGCTCCCAGCTACCTGTCTGCCTGCAARATGCCTTCTGAACTGATCTTCATGTATAAACAACTTTTACAGCCTTGAGCAGAAGTAGCTATGGATGTCTAATGGGGGATTTACAGCATCCAAACATGTTTTGCATTTTCAGAAGCTTCATGTTGCTATGTATTCCTCTTAGATTCTTTTGCTAACTACTGACTTTCCCTTCTCTGGAAAGGGGGATGCAAATTTCTGTAAAAATCCCCTCCCAAGTGGAGAGGTTGCCCAAATCATTGCTTGATAGTTACCAGAGTTAGTGTGTCCTTGTTGAGTTTATGTATTTCTGGTTACTATTATTGCTCAAAAAATACCATCCTAGACACACAGCTGGGCTCCAGAAAGAATCACACCTTCCTTTGAAGCTGTGAAAGACAATCCTAAGCACAAGTCTGGCACTTAAAACCTACTGAGGSTACTTTAGTGGGGCAGCTGCTTTTATTTCTTCCAGGTTTTGTCAAATCCTGGCCGTGCAAAGGACTGTCAAATCAGAAAAGCTCACACTCTGTTCTTATTCAGAGGCATCAATAAGCAGGGGAGACAGGGATTTGCTTATAAGTCAAAAGTTGATTTGAACTTTTCCTGCAGCCTGGACCTAGGTGAGGATATAGGAGGAGGTTGTTCAGGAGGCTGGTGGGCTGTCTTGGCAGTCCATAGTTTGTAGGATAAAAAAAAGTGACCTGCAGTTTGGACCTGTAGCTCCTATGATGGAGTGTCTACATTGAGAAATTCTCCAGGGAATCATACAGGGATAATGGATATCCACTAATATTGGATGAGCTTTTCCTTAGCAGTCCCTTTCCAGGATAGGATGCTGGCACTTGAAAATGATCTTTTGTTGTTGCTGTTGAAACTAAAGGTGGTCTTTTAGTAACCAACAAAATAAATATTATGGGTGGCTGATTGCTCYTTGTTGTTCTGATATTCCATATTTTAAAGAAAGATTATAATTGCTCTGAACAGTCTGTCAAGAAATAATATGTGATGTGTAAAGCTGATTTTGCGGATTGCTTCTGAGGTTAGTGTATCCAATTTAATGGGAAAATTCCTCATTTTAAGGGCAAATTTCTTCTTCCACARCTGTAAATTCAGTGCTGCAGAAAGCTCTTCAAGTACTCAGCTAGGAGTCAGTATTACACTGCTAGCTTCTCTATGAATTARAGAGGAAAACATATTGCAAGTCCTGAGCTGCTACTTTCATTTCCTTTTACTGTAGCCTCTAGGCTTCCAAGATTTTAGGTTAAGTCCTGCTAAATAATCCATTAGAAAACACCTACAGAGTTCCCTCAAAGTCATCAAAGCAGCATRAGAGTTTGGGCAGGTATGGAAAAATGAGATGGCATTTCCATCTTAGATGAAAATTGCTGCTTTTCTCAGTTAAGCAAATCCTGGGCAGAATGGAGTGGTGGTGTCTGTAATCAGTGCCCTGTTTTCATGGGGTAATTCTGTATTTTGTTTTTAKCTGCAGCATTGTTTGTTTTATATGACAAAGGATTAAACTTGTGTTGGTTTCATTTACAGTATTTCACTCTTCTCTCGGACTCCTAGGACTCCTCCTTTATTTGCACATCCAGGGGAGTTTGCAAACAACCCCAATTTCCACCTCCAGCACTCAACAGTTTTTCAGAAGGATTTAATTATTAGTCCTTGCTTTGATTGTCCCCAGGGGCTACAGCAGCTTGCTCCYGAGCGTTTTAAACCAGAAAGTGCGTTTTTGAGCCCTGGAAAGCAGCCTGCATCCATGTCCCTGGCCAGCCCTGCTCTGGGGCCGGCAGAGGAGGAGTTAAGCGCTGTCCTCTTTTCTGCCTGTGCTGGCTGCAGTCACTGGCATCCCATCTGGTCCGGGCTGTCCGGAGCCCTTCCCGGCGTTCTCTGGGGAAGGCACTACAATATCCAGGAATTTTAACAATCCTAAACAGATTGGGGGCCACATATGGACTCAAATGATTAGATTATAAGAAATCCAATCACATTTGCTGCCCCGGCTTTACATTTTTAAGCATTTGAGATCAGGCTTTTTGCTCAATTACGATTATTTTACATGCGGCATAAAGTCATTACGTTTGTCTCTCCATCTTGTCTCTAGAGGAATAGTATTGATTTTAATGTTTGATTGTAGGATTTTGATGAATMAAATCTGTCCCTTTTGTCATAAATAACTTTCTGTTCATGATAGGCTGTAGAGAAGAAGGAATACTCAGCATGATCATACTTGTRTCTATAGGAGAGGAAATGTACCCTCCATCTTTGCTTATTCTGCCTTGTTTACTCCAGTGTGTGGGGTTTTCCTGTTGAATTAAAAAGAAATGGATATTTCATGCCAGACCYTAGCAATAAGACTTTATTTCTKTGGARCAGTTTTTATTGAGCRACATCCTCAGCTGCRTGGAAAGCACCTTGACACCCATGTRGGCACCTCCAGGCCAGKCTGYTTCCTGCTCTGTTCTCTCATTCCTTGTGGAATCCTTCATGATTCAATGCCTTGGAAAGCTGTGTCTGTTCTATCTGCTCCTCAGCTTACCTGTCTTCTATTCCTCCCTGATTGTCACCTGCTCCTTTCTGATCTTTGCATGCACACACCAAGGAGCAGGAGTATTTCCCAAACTCGTAGAGAGCCTTGCAAAATGACCAATGCAGGTTTTTTTTGCACAAAGGAAAGTTTAAAAGGTCACCAAATAGCAGGAGAGTCCTGTAGGGAATCCTCACAGTGGAAATAGTGAGATTGCTCACAGTGGAAATAGATGATCTGGTTGTGCTTCTTTCCTTTACCGTAGACCACAAGTTTTGCCTGGGATGAATTTTCCATTTGGAAAGTTTTATTATAAAAATTGTCTTGCTAATTCCTCTCGTGATATCTTGGATAAGATGTTAAGTCCTCAAGCACCCCCTGAAGGAAGCAGCCTGCCAGGGTGTGGAAAGCAGGGATTGCTCTACTAGGACATCCTGAAAACCTGAGTTTTATCTTGTCCCTGGCACTGGTCTGCATCAGAAATCTTAGCAGGAGGTGCAAAACCTTTCCTATGGCATGGCAGCACACCTAAGAGCAGTGATTAACAGCAGTGGCTGCAGCCAGCTAATGCTTCAGGGTCTCTGTGAAAATCACAATGTTGATTAAAAAAAAAAAGACTGCTTTAAATTTACAAGCTATTTTATAGACTCATTAATTTTTCAYGGGGGAAGGATAAATGRGTAGCTGGGGAGGAGGTCAGAATAYGCTATTTACACTTAATTTATAAATTATGAACTTGAAAGCTGACACTTTATGGTGCTTGTATCATTTCATAATGAAATGGAATGAATCTCTCTGATCTGGGATAACATTAACATTTCTGCTTGCAGGCAGTTTCTAGCACCAGTGACTGAGCACAGCTCAGCCCTTTGGTGAAGAGGGGTTTCCTTTGCAGTTCTSCTGTTTTCCTTGTGCTCCCCCTTTCCTGTTTGATCCTCACTTTCTGCAGATTGCAGGTGATCCCTTAGAGTCCCACCATGGCCTGGATGGCAACTCTGTCCTGCTCCATCTCCATCCCAGGGAAACACTCTGTAAAACCGTTCCATGAGGCTTCTGCAGCACACTGGGGAACTGAGGTGGCTCCAGGGGCACACTCTGAGCTATCTGGGGCAGGGATAAGAGAGATTGCCCTTTCTGTGCCCTTTGCTGTGTTCAGGTGACCCTCAGTGTCCATGGCCAAGTCCCTGAACTCGTGGATGGGTCAGCTGGAGAGTCCTCTGAAAGGAGAAGGATTGGTGATGGCAYTGCAAAGGCAGGAGCACAGGGGATTTGGGGAAGCCTGCTATTTACRTGATGCTCACTGGGACTGGGTTTGCTCTGAGACAGAGAAAGGGCAGCCACAAGCCCGGGGAGACTAATTCAGTGCTGTCCCTCTGCTGACACAATTCTCGTGTGTCACACTCATTGTGTGTTAAAATCCCATTCCTGACATTAGGTTAGCTCTGGTGGTGTCCAACTTTCCCAATTTATTCCTATCAGTGGCCTCATTTATCTTACCRCTTGGCCAGTGGCCATTTCTGGCTGAGTCTTGTCTTTAGATTTCAGTGTGAAATTAAGTTTTCACCACCTTGCTAGTGCTGCCTGGGAGCGTGCAGCAATCCAGGGAGCTGTACTCAGSAGTTGGATTYGGTGATCCTTCTGGGTCCCTTCCARCTCAGGATATTCTGTAATTGCCTCAGCACAGAGAGGTTTGAGAAGCCTGTTCCATAAGTGATGTCCTGCACTGGCAGACTCTCAACTTCTTGATCCCATGTCCAGTTTCCTTTGGGGATTCAGGTAATGCAGTGCCAAACCATTTCAGGAGAAAATTTTCTCAAAAGCTTGGTGAACGTGTTGCCAAAGAGGAGTGATCATCAGAAACCCTTGAGCTTTCCTTCTCTGTCTATAAACTTAATTTAGTGCTTTGTTCCTTCCCTACCTRGAATTGTTCTTGGCTTGGGTTAGGCTTGATTCTAATTTGTCTGTCTAATATTAGGATGGATACTAAGAATAAGGTCCCTAACACTGTGGTGCAGTCAGAACCTTGGCATCTGTGAGCACATCTGGATTGTGTGTCAATTAACATTTGTTCATTTTTCCTTTGAGCAGTGACAAGCAATCCCTTGTTGCTGGATTTCACCAGCCATAAAACAGATCATCCATAAGCACAGCTCACCCTGTGCCATAGGAAGCAAACCCATTAGTTTTTGACACTTTGGCATTCCCTGAATGTTTCGTGTGGAGGTCTGTTAGTTTTTGGGTGCTGTTTTTGCTCCGGGCTGTTGGGATCTTATTTTTCTGTTACACACAACCCCACACTGGGGAAAAAGTAGATTTCATTGCTCTGGAGGCACAGATTGGGAACCGGCCAATGTGGGATGTTCCTGTCACAGAAAGGGCTCTTCCATAAGCAGTTCACGTGGAGGCTGCAGGAGAAAGGCATCATTCCAAGGTGTGCTGGGCTATGGGGTAAATAGCAGGCAACTCAGAGCTTGTGCAGGGAAAAAGGACCAGAGCTGCAGGAGGTGTTTGATTTTCCCAGCASGGGGAGGAGTCAGGGTCATCAGGCAGGGTCAGGAAATGTCTCTCCTCAGGACCAGCTCCCCGTTTTTCTCCAATTCAATTAGGCCTGGAGCAGGGGKGATGCTGCTCCAGATGGCAGGGGCGGCACTCCTGTGACATGGAGAGGGAGATCAGGGGGAGGAGGGACTGGGGACAGCCACACCATTTTAGCTGCAGGTCACTGCCTCCACAGGCCAGGGCTGGCAGGTGGGGGAGCAGAACAACATGCACGGATGTGTGATCTGTTCTGCTGCTTCCACAGCCTGGCATTGCRAAGGCCAGCGGATAAAAATGTGTCCCATCTCACCTGGCTTCTGGGGTGAGCTTGTCTGACATATGGCATCCCAGATTTATAGTTCTGATTTATGGTAATAAATCCTCTTTTTCACAAGGGAATAGAGGAAGGTTCAGAGAAGTAGAATTAGTAACTGCTGGGAAACCRGTGATAAATGTTCACTGTGGGAGCAAACATTTCTGACCAAACCTGCCCCCAGCAGTATTGTCAGGAAAGCTACAGCCAATTCCTAGAGGAATTAATTTCTTCATCATTGTCTCTGATGAACATCTCTATCATACTGGCTGAGTGATTGCACTGCTGTCAGCAGGGAACTTCTGCTAATTGATTAAAAGGGTTTTTTTCACTTCTAGATGCACCTGACTTATTTATCTGATGGAGGGGGAAAAAAAATCTGATAATGCATCTTGGCTCAGAGAAAAATGATAAAGTTGGAGGAGAAAGGTTGGGGAAATAAAAGTGATTTTTTTCAAAAGACCTACTTGGAAATACAAAGTAACCTGTCACTGCAATGCATTCAAGGGATCATGTCTCTCTGCCATCACGTTTCAGGTACAAGACCACAAGGAAATGAAGTTTACCTTCACACTCCACCATGCCAATCTGCCCCAGCCACAGAAGGAAGCAAAGCCAGGGAATGTGTCCTGCAGTCGTATGAAGATGTAAAAGCCAACAGGCAGCTAAGGAAAGTCAGCAGTCTAAGTGGTCAAGATAAATGAGCTGTTGCTTGGGCCAAGTTGGCTTTTTTCCTGGCTTTCAGAAGCCCACACATGAGCTCTCTGAACTTTGGAGCAGATGATCAGGTTAGCTCCTGAACAATTCAACAAAGTATTTTCGAAGTGTAKTTGGTTTTTTTAATATAAATGTCACACCCTTACAGAGTGAACCCATTTTCCTTTCTTCCCAACAGCAGTAAAAATGCTTGAGGGCCTCAATGTGCAGGTGCTGCTCATGAATTATTGACGAGGCTTCTCCTGCCAGGGAACTTATGCACAGGGTGAGWGGTTATGGAGCTGAGCCTTTGGCCCAGGGAGCCCATTCTGCCTTGGAAAGGTGCAAAGAATGTGCTCSTAATTGCACATTTGGAAAAGCCAATTAAAAAATGATTAGTGCCACAAGCAGTACAGCCTAACCCAAGGTGGGCCCCTCATCTTTGTGACAGAACCCCCCCAACACAAACATTTTTATCATCTCTGTGTAGCTGCTTAATGCACAGAAGGGGCTGAGAAATCTGGTAGTCTGAGCACATATTTTCCACTTATGAAAATGAAAYGTGTGTGACCATTTCTCCAAGCTGCTCTGAGAGTATCTACCTATTAACTTTCCACATAAGAGATTTCCCCGAGATTTTCCACCTCTCCAAAAAGCCTTTCCCAGGTAGGCAGCTCCCACAGGAGGATCCGAGGCCGCAGCTACTTTTGGTTATTTGGAAAGCCTGAGGAGGAGGGCTGTCCCTATTGCTATGCAGAGAGCACAGGTGCAGATTGTATTAATGCTCAGGGAAAGAGATGGCTTTGATACCTCAGTGAAAAACCTGCTCCATCTCGGCTCCCCCAGTGCAAGACTGCAAAGAGATTTTTGGGGATAAAGAGGGGCTCAGTAGTTTCAACTTGTCTCCCTGCACTGCACTGATGTGTCTATTCTCCTTCCAGCTTCACAGGGAGGAAAAAGACTGGAAGCTGYGTGGAAAGAGAATCAGAGGCTGCTCTTTCCTGCTAGGACAAGCTGAATGTTAAATATGGCTTGCAAGACATGAAGCCTTCTTTGGAAGTAGAGGATAAAGCTCTCTTTCCTCCTGGAGGTTTTCTGTAAAGCCACCTACTCCTGCCAAGCTGCTGGGGGTTCAGAGWCAGTTTGTGTCAGGGTCTTGTAGCTGGTGTGATCCAAGCACTTGTGGGGGATGTGCACTCATTTTCTGACACGAGCATCAGTGTCTGTCAGCATTTAAATGGACACATGCAAAGGCTTCAAACTGTGCATGATTTTAAAATCCTCTWACAGAGGTCTTCTGTCTAATGAAAATATGCTCTGTTCTGTTGCTGATGGCCCTTTATTTGGTAAAAAGAGCCTCTTTTCTCCTAGATGCCTTCCTCAGGTTGATCCTTCCATGGGCAGTAGGATATGGAAATGGGGATGGCGTGGTGTTAGCTGGCCAAAACAGCAAGACAAGTACTTTGGTTACATATCCTTTGAGCCCTGTCTTTTACTAATCCATTTTCCTATTTGCTCTGTGTGTTTCCACCCCAGTTCATCTCATTTCATGCCGGGTGCTGGGGGATTTTGCCCTGGGTGTGCTGTGGGCAGATCCTGAGCCTGGCACATGGGAGGAGGGAGCAAACATCCTTGCTCAGTCCTGGCCTTGACTCCCTGCAAGGCTGCTTGTGGAGACCTTTCCTCACAAAGAGCGCTTAGTTCAGTCCTGTGGCTTCCAGTTTCCCTTCCATTCCTACTTTTTTCTCCACTCTTCAGGCAGTTTGTATCTCTGGGCTGGTGTTTGGTCTGTCCCTTCTGTTCAGAGGGAAATGCAATACTTTTACCTTCTCACTAAACTCCACGTCAGGAAGATTTAAGAAATATTTACAAACCCTGGCAAAACCACAAACTCTTCTAGGTGCCAGAAATTAAAGTGACTAAATAACCATCTGGAAATAATAGCAATGGTTTCACACGGAACTTGTAATAATAATAGCATGGCTGAAGCTGCTTATATTTTACCTATATTAAAATACCAATTTCTGAACCATATGGRGAGAGGTTAGKCTGCAATGTGACTGTTGTGCTGCCCTTGAAGTTTTTGCCATCAAGCATATTTTAAAAAGCCAATTGATGGCTCCCTGTKTGGTGACAGACCCTCTATTTCTGTCTGTCAGTAATGGACAGCATGTGAGAGGTGGTGTATCAGCTTCTTAATTGCCTTGTAATGTATATGGTTCTTGAGCCTGGATTAGGTGCCTGTGTCCTTGAGAGCCCTGAGGCAGCAGGTTTGTCACTGCTCTGGGCAGGAGGGGACACCAGCAGAGCTGGGTTTAACACTTTACATCACTCTGATGGGGCTGGAAGGCAGACAGGCCTGGGTGTGACACGGGCCTGAAGCAGCACCAGGGCTTTTGGGGACAAGCCCCAAGCTCTGGATGCTCTGTAGGGTGAGCCCACAAGCAGGGCCCTCCATATTTTCTGGGGAGCCTGCCTTTGTGCTTAACATGCATTCAGAGAACTGTGACAGCAGACAAAGATTGTGATCAGATCTGCTCACTGTCAGCTTGAATGACCTTTTTTACTCGGTGCCTTGCCTGTTTCTTCATGCACAGCCCTTTCCCCTCCCGCATGGACGGAGCCATTCCTGGTGTGAAAATTCCAGTGGGATTTTTCGCATCTGGATCGTTCTCCTGAGCTCCAGGCACAGCTTTCCAAGTACCTTCTGTGTGCAGGAGAGGACATGGAGTGTGCTGTTGGTAGCAGGGATGGTGGGGGAAGATTCTTCTCAAGGCACAGTTGTACCAGATGTAGRGACACTCCTTGTGAGACAGAGGGGTGACCCTTGCTGCGGGGAAATCTTTGTCAACTCTTTGTACTWAAACAGCTTTTTAAGCTCTTTGGCAGTACTCCTTGGGGACAAATTTAGTGCTTTCCCCACTAGCCCGTCTTTCAAAAGATTTTAGCCTCTGTTCTCCCCTCACCTGCTGTGTCTATGTATTTTAGAAAGAAGAGATTCCTTCCTTGCAGAGCTGCTGCTATCCAAAGCACAAAATACCAGTCAGCATGACTCTTGTCTTCTCTGTAACAGGTATGAGGAAAGAGGGAATCTGTACTAACAGAAATTTAATTTGTGATATGTGATCTTGTAAACTGATGAACAGGCTTATTTATAATGCTGTAAAAGAGCTGTGGAACAAGGATAAATTTAGGAGAATGAAATAATAAAATTTCCAATTTATACAGGGATCTCGGCCCCATACAGTCAGCCCTAAGGAAATGCATGTATGTAACATCTAATTCTGTATTAAGGAGTTTGAGGAGGAATTCCTTATACTTGTGTCCCCAACCACGGAGCCTTTGGGAAATGTGTTCTTCACTCCACTCTTTTCCTCCCCAAGAGGGGAAAAAAATTCCACTCTTTGGACAGGAAAGAGAACTTGCACACTTAGTGAGGTCCCCTGTATCACAGAGTGGTCATAAATCTGATTTTTGCACAGTGCAAAAGCACTGACCTGCTTTTCAGGAGAGAGAAGATTAWTTAGGAGGCAAGACTGCTTCCTTAAGGCTTTCATTTACAGGTAGATGGATGCATTCTGGAATGAATGATAATCACCTAATCTGCTGCTGCCCATGGTGTGTCTCAGGACATTTATCAGTGTTATCTGAGATGCAGTGTTACCTGAGATGGGCTGGTGGGAAGATTTGTACAGCACGGCTTGATGCTGAGAGTCCATTAGGTTTTCATCATTTATTCTCTTTATTGATTCACTGCTACACCACACTGGTGCTTCTCAGAAATCAGTGCCYYAAGGAAAAAAAAAAAATCTTCAATTTCCTGAGTTCCTGAAGGAGGACTGAAGTCCTAAATTTCTGTGCTGCATTTCTAAACAGGTCCTGAGCTCTTAGATATTTTTTTCTGRCATTAGATAAGCAACTTGATCACAAATCAGATCTCTGTTTTGGACTTGCTTGAGTGCACATCACACTGCAAGTCCTAAATTCAGGCCTTGTGTTCCCAATCCTTCATTCTTTCCTCTCGTTCCCTTCCTTCATTTCTCTGGGTGAGAGATCTGTGTCTCTGTTCTTTTTCTGATGCACCTCTTACTCCAGTCAGGTTTTGGTATTTTGGGCAGCAAATGTCCCATCAGCACAGTCAGGGCTGTGCAGAACCTGCTGCTGTACAGGAAAACACCACAGTGAGGCTATTGCAAACTGGATGGAAGTGTCCTGAAAAATCTGAAAAGATCACCTTGTATAAATACTTCAAATAGTTTTGGAAGGAATTTTTAGACAGTGAGGCTATGCAGTGTCATTACATTGACCAAAAGCTAATCAGGTAAATCCTGCTTTTWGTTTCTGTGTGCAGATGAAGGCATTGTACAGAGAAGTTTATTCCTGACAGCACAGGAAAGGATGGCCACTGTCTTGCTGCATTTGATGCCTTTGGATTGGTCATCTCTTTCTCTGCAGTGTCTGCTCTGCAGATGGACATGGGATATCTCTCTGCAGGGCTGCCAATCAATAACTTCCATTGATACTCATTTAATTTTTAGCCTAGAGAGCAATCACACTGAGCCAGGAGATAAGCACAGGTCAGTGAGTTATCTTGGTGTGTTTTGCCATTATCTRTCAATGCTGTTCTGAGACACACACACAGAGGCTCTGGAGAGTTCACTTATCTCTCTGCTGGATACCTAACTAAGTTTTGTAGGGAAACTAGTCCTTACCAGTCCCACTAATAAATCTTACTGGCCTTTTTGGGCCTCATCAGGGGCTCACCCCCAGCCTGTGCCACAGCTCATGTGCTCTATTTAGGCTCAGCCTTGGCCCAGCAGTTCTTGCCAGAGCTGTGGTGCACAAATGCTGCTCTCTGGCCCTGCTTCTCTCTGTGTATTTGGGTTTCTGCTCTCCCCAAGGTGAATTTTGCTCTGCCATGGAATATTTGTAGAGCAGAACCAGGTTAGCAAATGCAGCATCCTTAGTATTTGCAATGAGCCAGGCACTGTCCAGAAGCACTGCACACCACTTTGGAGAGCTGTTGGCATGAAATCTGGAAAGATGAGGCTCTGTAATGTGCTGTGCACCCACATGTCTCAGCAGCTGGGGTTCACTTTTGGTCTGACTCCTTGCAGGTGAAAAGGAAATGAATTGTGCTTGTGTGGATTCACAATGTCTTATTGCTGGCAGGTTGGTGGGTCCCGGCTTGAGGAAAAATAGAGGAGTTTAACTATCCTTTAAATGAAGCAAGGAAATAAAAATCCAATGTGTAGATCAACCATCACAATAACTGTGCTGGGCTCCTTTCAGCTGAGACGTGGAAAATGGAAGTAGCTGGAGACACCCATTGTGGATGTGTCTTTGCAGCTCATTCCTGAAAGTCTTTGTGTTTGTCAGCCCCTCTGCAGTGCCCTGTGAGCCAGCCCAGCAGGTGTGGCAGTGCTGCTTGTTCCCTCTGTCACCAGCCGTGTGCACACACCCACATCGAGCAGCAGGGCTGATCTGGAGCCTGCTGCTCGCCCTCTGTGTGTCAGTGTTTGTCAGGCTGTCAGGGGACACAAATAACACTCACAAGGGATGCAGACAGGGGCARTGACCTTGGCAGGCTGTTTTCCCAAAAGGCCTGGGGCCAGCCTCTGGTCTCAGACACCATTTCCAGTGGAATCCACAGTGCAAACCAACGGGGAGGAGGAGCTGCGTGAGCAGATGCACTGCCACAGTCAGAGCGCGGTAGCAGTTCAGTTTGATATTCAGCTTGCCAAATTAGCTGAAAGTAATTTTGCAGCAACTGTGCACGAAGCCAACAGTCCTGRAGGTGAATTTGAATTACTTGATAAGTGCTCAGCAAGTCTCTATCTGCYTTTTGTGTTGAGGGAATCTTATTCCYAAATTGCCTTACTCTGTTGGTTGTSTGCTTCTTATTTTGGGCATGTGCTTTGCACTGGGGAGTGAAGGGCCGTAGTCCTGGCTCTGAACTGGAGACACATGCCCCTTTTTGGTTGTTGCCTTTGACATTTTCTCCAAGGGATAGTGTTCCTGCATGGAGCTACTCAGTATTGTTTGGAAGGGAGGAAAACACTGCCACATGTCAGCTGTGAATGCAATAACATCTCTGAATAGGGACCCGATTCTAAAGTTAATTTCTCCTTCCTTTTAGGCTTGTTCACACTAGTCCGGGATTTCTTCTACAAACTTGTAGTTGTTCTTTCTAGAAAAAATGTTTTTAAGCAGAAAATGTCAGTCACCCTTGAATATCTGCAGTTCAGAGGCCACAGGGATGGATATATCCATGTTAAAAGTCTTTGTGCGTTCATCCCTCATGGGATCTAATGTCATATGGCCTGATTGAATCATCCCAAACAATTAAATCGGCTTAATCAGTAAAAAAAAAAAGCATAATTATTCAGTGTGGTTTATAATTAAGGCTAAATGCTTGAAAGAAGGTCCTGTGAGGCCTGTGGTGAGGAAGGGTGGGACAGGATTGAGGTGCAGGGTGGGAAGCATGGACTCCCTGGTGCAGCCTGAGCTGCTATGTGGAGATGGGAGCAAGATGCTAAAACTGAGAACGTTTTATTTACTGTGCCATGCTGTGCATCACACTTAGAATTCTGCTGCTTTTTAATTGCCTTCTGCAGCAAGTCAGATGTGAATGTAAATGATTAATTACCTTCAAGTGTTACCACTTGGCCTGGCTYTGTCCTGGGCTGCCCAGGCTGGATCTGGACATGCAGCTGTGCCACGGTGCTTCCTGAGGGAGCCTTTATTTCAAAACCAGGATGCATAAAGGTGCTGAAAGAGGTGTAACTCGGGATGGGCCAAGGAAAAAATAACCAAGGGAGGTTACCTGTGCCATCTCCCTTCCCTGGCAACTCATTTACACAGATTAGAAAATAGCCCCCTCTTCGGAATTCATGGCTGTTCCCATCTCTCTGTCTGGCGCAGGTCTCCATGGATGTTTAACTCCAGCAATTTATTTATGAATAAAAAAGTCCAAGTATGAGTGAGACATGAGTCTCAGCAGCTGCACAGCAGCCATGGATGAATTAATCCCTCTCCAATAAAAATTTGGCTCCTTGATGGAGATGCAAGGCAAGTCCTCCATCCTTCTCAATGTTAACACAAAACCTGCCTGCTTGTTAGCTGTGATTTACTGGTTTTGCTGGGTCCTGCAAATGGAGTGGATTCAGGAGGTTAAGCCCAGATGAGCTCACACTGCTCAGCTGGATGATATTAGGAGTTAATCCCTTTGCATGGTTCCATATTCTGTAATACTTCTCCAGCCCGATGATTGCAGATGTATTTTAAAAGCTTTGTTTTTTGAAGATAATCTGGTGGAAGCRTGAAGCTGGTAGAAATAAAATATATTCTTTCCATAAAATAGACAGTGTTTCTTTCCATATCTGAACTTTCCTTTGAACTGGCTTGCAGGCAAATTCAAGATTGACTAAAGCCTTCAAGTGATGACTTGTAAAATTCAAATCTGTGATAGAGAAGCAACTGGTAATGTTTCCCACAGCTGCTGCAAGTGATAAAATGTCTCCTTCACATGTTTGAGTAGCCAGGAAACAAGATGGTTGTCAATAACTCTTTTGTTCCATGTGGTTTGTCTTTGCCYRGTGCTCCTGGCCCTCAGAATGGTTKGTYTCTGGGAGCCCATGAGTTGCTGRGTGTTTAAAACAGCTCCTCAACCAGGTAATTTCGTATCCTTCTAGCTATGAGATAATTAAATGTATGCATAACAAATCTACCCTGCAAACTGAGCTCCAAGCACGTGCTTGGTTGACCTGGGGGTCCCAGCAGGGGTGATTTATTTGATTCCCCTGCTCACTGAATGTTTGGGGGATTTGTTGCTTGTGTGAAATCCTTCTGAGCCATCTACCCAGCAGCTGATCCACTCACCCGGCCTAACCTTCTTGTGCCCATCTGTGTCACAGGACTGAGAGGATGGGAAGCAGCAGGAAAAGCACAGACTTGCTCTCTTTGAAGAATTGTGGGAATGCCGCGATGCCGCGAGTGTTTGCAGCACGCCTCTGAGCTAAATAGCAATTAAAATAAGCTCACTTTTGAAAGAAGGCCAGAGGATTGCTAACTCTGGCTTTCTTTGGAATTCTCATGAGTTTTATTTACAGCTTCTGTGTTTAAAAAAAAAAAAAAAAAAAAAAAAGAATTCCATATGGTTACCGAGAAACACGATCTGAGCAAATCCTAATAACTGGCAAGTCAGAAAGGAGAGTGCAGGGTTTAGCATAGTTAAGCATGCCTGTCTTTTAAGGTCTGAGTTAAAATGCAAAAGTCTCTAGAATACTGTGGTTTGGATAGTCTGGTCTGTCAGGACCTGTGAGAGCCACCAAGAAGTTCCTTCTCCTTTGTAAAAGTATTGAGTGGATCAGCTGTTACTCTAAGCCCCTTGTGGGCAAAAAAATCTCACAAAAAAAGGTGAAGAGTTGAGCTCTGCAGGCAAAAGACAGGGGGGCTATTTTCAAAATCCCTGTGATCTGTAAGTCAAGCAATACTGAGGGTCTGGCCTGCAATTCTTAGGGCTACCAGTGCCAGGAAAGAAGCAGAAAGTAACAGAAAGGGTGTTTGGAAGGGAAGTGAGTGATATAGAGAAGAAACAGATGGGAGGAGGAAAAATCACAGTATTCTTATGTCATTCATACATTTCAATTTTTTTTTTTTCATGTTTCCTTGATTCTTTTTCCACTCCTTCCTCTGTTCTTCTTTTCTGCTTCTCACCTGCTTAGGTTCAAATATTTGATAGAAAACATTTGTTCCCACTTTTTATCTGCAGAAACGTGTACAAAGGATTAGAATTTAAGGCACCCTTGCTCTGGGTTGGAATTTGTGTAACTGAAATAGATTAACAGCAGGGAAATTTGGCTACGAATATAAAATTGGCTCTTCTGCTGCTAGAGAATAGTTGGTCTTGGAGTTCACAAATTTGACTTTTTGAATGAATGAAATGAATTTTGATAGGGCCAAAAGGGTGGTAATCGGTTCTAAACAGAAGGCTTTTAACTTTTTTTTTTTTTTTTTTGATCAGAGTAGCTGTAACTGGAATCTAGTCCCCCACCTCACTGGGTGGCTGTGCAATATCCTTTAGGGAGAGAATTCAGAGGTGAAAGCTCCCTGCTGTTGGACTTTCAGGGACATTTGGAGCTCCAGGAAGTGCTGGTACCTGCTGAGCACTCAGCACAGGAGCTCTTCTGAGAGAAGCACTGGAGGAGATGTCCAAAAATTCTGCCTGCAGGAGGTGAATTCCCATCCCCTGGGCCTCAGGTAACGTGCCTGGGAATGAGATACGTTGCATTTGAGAGGAGAGAGGCACATCTGGAAAAGGAAGCAGAACTTTCTGCCAGCCCAATTTGTAGAAACGATGTGTTATTTAACAGGAGAGGATTTTCACTGTAAGATTGAGTGGAAAAGTGCTTCAGAATGCTGTGCCAGGGGAAGGTGTCAATAATGGAGCTTTTTGGGCTCTTGCTGGCCACATGTGTGGTTTCTCTTCTGCTCTGAGGTGTGGACTCTCCACTGTAATATTCCCAAAAGGGAAGAAAGGAATAAACTTGGACAATCAAAGCAGTATGGCAAAAAAAAAATTTGCTGCCAAAATCACTTTTAAGAGTTTATCAAAGTACTAAGTTATTATAGATAAAGGCAATGTACTGGTTTATGTACAGGTTAGAAGACAACGTGATGAAAAGCTTTTTAACTAAATTTCATCACAAAGCTGCATTAACTATGACGTACCTCAAGATTTTAAAACCCCTGTTAAATTGCACAATATGCAAGGAACTGTTTTTTTGAGGTAAAGGGAGGTGGACACGACAGGAACTCTAAGGAGCTTTCAGATTTCAGTGCTTTCAATGGTGAATTAAAGACAGAATCAATAAGTGCTTMTAATGCCAACAGAAAGAATGAATTAATTGAAACTATGAGCACCAAAGAGGTGTTAACTGATTAATGAAAGGATTAGGGAAAGGCTTGAGTGTTGCTGTGCCTTGCTCAGCAAACCATGTGCCAGGTCAAAACCACGGCATATCCAGCACGGAAAATGGGGCTGGATGTGACCCAGAGCACAGGAGGGCTCTTTCCTAATGCCACATTTGGCCCTCAGCAACCTGGGAGGTGCATTAGAAAATGGAAATAACTTATGCACCATATTAATGAGCAGACAGAGCTTTTTGGGATTATTGTAGTTCCCCCAGGGTGTTTGGATTGTGAATGGGGCAGGATTGGGAATGCACACACTCCTTCAGACTTGTCTTTCATTATTTGCTGGGACTGTCCAACAGCTTTGCTGCTTTTTGAGAGCCTGCACAGCATTTTCCTGAAACAGGGAACAGAATGCAAGGTGAGAGGTCTGCTTTACCTTCACCCCCAGTGCCAGGGATGGTAATTTCCAGGGAAAGCAGATCCTTCTGTATCCCCAGCTGCCAGGGCCAGCAGGGAGGTTGCACTGGAGCCCTGAATCAGGAGCTGAGCCTGATAAGTGTTCTGCTCTGCTTGGCTGGTAACTCTTCAGTGAGTCCAGCCAGCTGTCTTGGCACTTGCAAGGGCCAGGTAAATCTGGGATAAAGCTCAGTTACTCTGCCTTTACCTTGATCCCATTGCTGTGATCCATTACAGGGGCAGCCCTTGGGTCTGCTCCCACCTGGGGACAGAGRTGACAATTCCTGTGGTCTGATGGCAAACCCTGAGAGCCTGCAGGGCTGGGGAGGTGCTCCCTTCCTGCTCTAGGCAAGAAATCTTCACACACAAGAGCTGCTGAAAAAAAAATTACTCGCTTAAAAGGTTTTGCTGCAGAAAGGGAGAAGAATCTCATGAGGTTATGATGTGACTCACCTAGATTTCTCCTTTGGAAGGAGCAGACAAACACCTCAGGCTTTTCACCATTCTTTCCAGGTGACTAAGCAGCGATTTTATTTTTAACAAAAGCTGGGCGAGTGAACTGAGCTGAGAGCTCTCGTGTCACTTCCTGCATAGCCAAAATCTGCTTAGGCTGTGCGAGAGGCTTTGCATTGCTTTGTATTGATTTTTCCCCTTCGGGCTCAGTGAGCCTGTGAGCTTTCCCCCCCGGGACAGATTAGATCATCCCTGCTCAAGGTCACTGATGGTTTCCCAGCATCTTTTTCCTCGCTAGGGGTTGGGATTTTGGCTTCCCTGGCTGTGCTTGTTTCGGCCAGCAGAGGGTACTCAATGAAAGGTTAATGTAGGAAAAAGTTTTCTCGTGCTGTCTGGCTGGGCTCWGAGTTTAGAATAAACGCTGTAATTGTGATAATGGAGATGCTTCTAACCGACAAAAAACAATTAGAAATGCTGATATTCTCAAACTACCCTTCTGTGCAAATCTGTTTTGGTTTATGATGGAAACATTCGAATTTAAAAATTGCCAGTCATGTAAATGACTGCTGGTTTTATTCAGTATTCAATTAGCAGTGTACGTTGTTTCATGTCCTTGATGACATCTTTTGTAGAAATCAATAAATGATAAAAATAAGGCTTTTTGTAAAAATGAAGCCCTAAAAGTTGTCATGAAGTGATTTCATTAGGGAAAATAAAATTACTTTAAATAACGTCTATTTCAAGCTAGTGCTTGAAAGCATCAATCTGAAGTGTTTATCCTGCAAGATTAACATGGAATTTTCACTCGCTATTTTTATCCTCTTGCCACTTCACTTATGTCAGAGCTGGTGTAATCCATCTCTCATTGCCAGATGTTGCCTGTCCTGCATTGGGAGGGGYGTTGGACCCCCATCCTCTGCCTCTTTCCAGCCGGGCTTTTTGCACAAACTTGGAATTAAGTCAGGCTCTGCCTTTCCCTGCTCCTGCTGCCCATTTCTGGGGGCCCTGGGCACTCTGTGACACCTCCACGGATTTCATTTTTTTCCCCCTCCTCTGCAAAACAAAGGTTAATACTGTAATATTTCACTGCAAAGTTGTGGTCTGCATTAATATTTTTATKTTAAAATGTGTTATTGCCATTTTGTTAACTTCTCCAGTCTAACCTGGTGTTCCCATCTGGGAGTAGCTGCATGGAGGAGTGAAATAAAACTTTTGCCAGGAAAAAAATAGGGCTTTCAGAATACATTGTTAGAAAAACTAGGCTAGGAAGGAATAATGGTGGCATTTTTCAGCTTGAATWCTAATACAAGTTTATATTACATCTGGGAAATTCTTTCATCTAGCATTACAATGGTATTTTTTAGGTCTATTTTGTATATAAATGTGTTTATCCTTTTTTCTTCCTGTTTTGTATGTGTAATAATATGAATAATAAAAGTGACAACAAAGTATTTATCAGGAAATGCAATTTAAGATGGAGATCAAATGGGATTGAAATGGAGAACTGAGATTTAGATCCTAGATGGGTCTGGTCACTTCTCATCAGTGACATCACCTTGCTAATTTAATTTTAATTAATGTTAATTTTCAAATACTGCCAGCAGTATGTGGGGCATGGTAAATCAGGGATGTGGTGCAGGCATCCTCACAAGAGCAGCGCAGTGGTGTCAGCTCTCTGCACTTCCACCCCCTGAGCTGCAATCAAACGTGGAGGATCGGAGCAATCTTGAAAGGTTTTGTTTCATAAAGTGCGAGAGTGTGAAAGAGGTGTTCCAATGGAAGCTGGAACTCGGCCTGGACAATGTGAAGCATGTGCTGGTAGCTGGTAAATTCAAACAAGAAAGAATGTTCCGAAGCCTTCCTCAGATCTGTGCTGCTTCTCCAGTTTCTGCCTGCTGTCCCTGTTCGTGCTGTGAGGTGGCTGCTGGCTGTCCCTGCTGGCTGATGTCCCTTTSCTCCCAGCCTGGCCCTGGGGCTTTGTTTTTTCTCTCAGGATTCTCCCCGTGCTGCTAAAGCCTCATGAACCCCCATGGCTCATATTGAGCACCCCCTTTTCACCCTTCCAGGCCAGTCAGCTGCCTTCCACACCCCACCCATGCTGCTCCTCCCCACATCTGTCCTTTGTGCTCCGTGACCCTGTCATTGTCTAGCCCTTTGCCCTTCAGCCAATTCTGCTGGAAGGTTTTTCTGTGGTGGTCTGAGAGGCTGCTGGCAGAATCACAAGGGTTTTGATCCCGTTTTCTTCGTCCTCTACAGCCTAGCTGCAGGAAGTGTTTCCTGAAAAGCCCCAGTAACCCCTGCCTTGGCATCCTGCTCCTCCTGAGATCCCTTCCCTTGGCCAGTCCTGCTGGCCCCATCTCAGTTCCACACTAGCACAGCTTTTGAGCCTTTTCTTTGTGACTGCTGTGGGCACCCCCACGTCCTGCTGAGGCTCAGGGTGCTCTGTGTTGTGTGGGTGTTGTGTGGACCCTCTGTACATGTCCTTGTGTACCAAAAGGGTCATGATTTCACAAGCTGACCTTGAATGAGCTGAGAAGGGTCCAGCCCTCCTTTCCACGTGCACTGAACTCCTGCTCAGAYTGTAACCCCTGTCCATCTCTGCTGGTGTGCCATGCTCCATCTTTAGCAACCCTTTCTGCATGCTCATAGCATGCTGAGTTCTTGACTGAAGTGTGTTTTGAGTTTTGTGTCTTTCACCCTGCTCTGTTCTAGTATTCGGGATGTCGCTGACCTCTCCTTGGGCTGCTTTCAGGGTCTGGTGCCTCTGACCCCTCTGACYCCCTCTCAGATGCCAAACCTTGCTTCTCACTGGCCCAGGACAATTTTCCCCAACCCTCTGGCTTTGCAAAGTTCTCATTGTATTTGATTTCAATACATTAAATTTGTTAAATTCCTCTCTGCCTTCCATAACAAATACCAGCAAATGTTTTACTGAAAAAAAATCTATGTGAATGTCCATGTGACTCTYTTCTGAACTGTCCTGTGTCTCAGCTACAAATGGAGAGGTTTGAGAGTCAGACAGTGCTGATGGTGTGCTGAGATTATCAYCATCAGTTCTGTTTTTCTGGCTTCGTGTTTTTTCTTTGTGTTATACTTCCTTCAAACTGATAGAAAGCACAAGGGCAGTGGACAAAATGAGCCCCACTACTTGAGTACCTAAACCAAAACTAGAGGAGTTTACCTTAAAAACCTAGATTGCCATAACTGCCTCAGGTTGCAGCATAATCTCCCTGGACATGCTGCATCAAGGTGTGAGTTGAGAAGATTATCTGCACTGCATGGATAGAAGGGTCCTCAAAGTGAAAATTAAAAGGGGAGTGCTTGCTTTAGAGARCAGCCCCACATGCCATGGTATGGCTCTGAGATCAGGTGCTCAGCTGGGCACAAACACTTGCAGAGCTGGGGCTTTAAGTCACTGAGTGATGTTTAGGTATCAACAGTCCTGCTGTATTAAATATTAAGCTGTGACACATTCCTTACTACATCACCTCCTTGTACAGCTAGACTAATTCTTGAATTTCTTATTCTATTTTCTGCTTTCACAGGTTTGTCTGGAGATCTCTATACAACTCAAATCTTTGAGTGTGGTTTAGGAATTTCAATAGTTTTTAAGCCTGTTTTCCTCCCTTTATTTGTAGTAAGCAAATACTCTGGGATGCTCAGCATGCTGAGCAATCCAGATGGATTTTTCTAATTCCTAGATTTTTTCAAAGCCTTAATAGCATTTAAGTCCCACAATTCCCTCTAAAATCAGTAAGAGCTGTATGTCTTCAGTTGTGTGTAATGCTCTGAAAGAGTAACTGCAGCTATTACTTAATACTTCAACAGTATTTTTCTGCCTTTGATTCTTGGGAACAGATGTAGCTTAATTAAACTATAAACTAAGCTTTCAGTGAGTGATTATCACCATTATTTATTCAGGATTAATAAGGCTGGTGCAAGCAGCTCCTTCTTAGGCTGTGACAGGAATTTCTGGTGTATCTGTGCATTCAGAGCTGGCCCCATAAAGCCATGCATGCATACTGCCATAAATCCCAACAGCTGTGCCGTTTATTCTGTGTGCAACAAAACACAGCTCCACACAGAGTAAGGATTCATTGTGAACCCCTCCCAGGACTCTGCTGTGTGTGTGGTGGGTCAGCAAAGTTCAGCTCCCAGCACTGCGAGCTTTCATGTGCCAGGAGCACAGGAGGGGAAGGGAATGGTGTTCAACAGTGCCACACAATCACAGAGAGCCCTGTAAAGACACTGCTGCCCCAGGCTCWTCGGGGCACTTTGTTCTGCTGTCTGAGGAGGAGCTGAAACATGAGGCAGCCCTGTCCTGCTCACATTAGGGTCAAACACAACAATGACAGCAATTAGCGAGTTTGCCTCAGTTGTTGTTCCAGATCCAAGGTCTGTAGAGCATCTCTGCCATGCACTGCAGAACATTTTTCAGTCTCTGGTTATCAGAGTCACTAACACCTTAGTAGTCACAGTAGCACCCAGGAGGACCTCCTGCTCTGAGCTCATGCCTGGAGTCTGGAGGGGAGGCTTCATCCATTAACACTGGCCTGAGAATACAAACCCATTTAGCCAGCTGTCGGGGCCTCTGGCTACTTTCAATTCCCATCTGGACAGGTTTGAACCAGTGACATAAAGGTAAAAATCTTGCTATCCTCTTACAAATCCCCTGAAGCTCCTGTTTCACCAGCTCTCCAGACAGGGAAAACTTTTTCTGTAGCAGCCACTTTCACATCCTGGCTGGACGGGGAGTTCTCCCCATCCCTGGCCTTAAAATCCGTGCAGCTTCTCAACTCAACTACAGTTCCAGACAATCAGTAATGTTTCTAAAAATGCCTGGCTSTCTTGAGCACAGGCAGGGATTAGCCCAGAAGCATCTCTCAGTCTAATTGGATAATGGCCCTCCATGCTGTAAAGGCAGCTAAGAATATGTCCCCCCACCATTTTTCATATTATTTGCATCTATTTGGGTGACATAATTAGCAAAATGCTCTAAGTAGCTGTTGATGCTAATTACAGGGCTGCATCTGGAAATACTTCTGACATCTATTTTTGCTGCGATTTTCCAATTTGAAAAAAATACTATCAGATTTTAAAGCAATAGATTGAAGCGCAGAAAAGAGAATGTGTGAACACCCCTTTGGGATTTTGCTATTAAAAGCAGCTTTCACAGTTTATGCCTCAACTTTTGATTGCAAGGCATTATTCAATATTCTGAAATGATATTAATTCAGCAGATGGGAGAAGGAAAGTCCCTCCAATTGTATTTTCATTTTTTTCATGTAAAATTCCTCATCTTTGAAGGTATTTTTTGTTTTCTCAGGGTGCTCTAATTGCTGTGTTGAGGATGGAGTGTCAGGTRCACTGCAGAGTCTGTCCCCTTAGAGCAGAACTTGACACCCCTGTTCATACAGGCAATAAAATCCCCTCCCAAAGGGTTTTATGCTGCTAAACAGCTCCCTTCATYGGGAAGAAATTGCAATGACTCCACAATAGTCACTTCTACAGCTTATTTCTTCTCTGTGCACCTCCCTAGGAAACTCTCAGAAACAATTCATACAGATTTGAATAAACTATCTCATTTAAAAAAAAACTGGGGAGTAGTTTATGTGAGAGATGGGAGAACAACTGTGTAAATTATATTTAGAAAATGGGTTATGTCTRAAAGGATTTCATTGAGCATAAAGGAATGCAAACTGTTCTGGACACTTTTTGTGTTGTAGCTGGAATATTTTGCTCATTTCATTTAATAAGGAAAGTAGAAGGGGCTACSCTGCTCTCCAGAGCTCCCTGCTCTGGGATCACACTCTGGGTGTGATCCAGCCCCAGCACACACCCGGGCATTCTCAGTGAGTGCAGAAAAGGCAGCTCTGCAAGTTCTRGTGATTCAGTGTCTTGTTGATGTGCCTAGAGGCATTTCAGGGAGGAAACACTTTGCCCTGAAGGAACAGAAGAGGGTTTTTACAGGGGTTAAACCCCACAGGCCTGGAGTTAGCTGAGAAATAAGAGGGAGCAGCTTGTGTTGGTGCCATGCAGCTGCTGAAATGAGCACATTGCTRGCTGGAGGCATCAGCACAGCTGCTTTAAGTAGCTTATTGAATCTGAAGTTTTGCTCTTTATTGCTGCCCTTTTATTCCTCCTCGAAACACAGAGGAAAAAAAAAACTATGTTTGTTCTTACTGAATAAATACCTGTTCCACTCTTTCTCTAGGAAAAAGAAAATCTGCTTGCTTCTGAAAAGCAACACAGGAAGTTAAATAATARGCACGAAGAATTATCCCAATTTTCCAGAGGCTGGAGAGAGCAACCACCATTTATGTAGGGAGAGGTCGAGCCCTGTTGTTTGCCTTCAGGGTGGGGAGYCCATACCCGGACACTGTGTCATTTCACACAGCTCCCCACACCCCAAAACTCTCCAGAAACCCCAGCACCATCCAGCCCTGCTTGTTTGGGAAGGTGAGCAGGAAGAGAGCAGGAAAGAGTGCTGCAGTTCAGCTCAGCACTGCCCCTGAGGAACGGGCCCCTTTTCCCCCACTCCATACCTTAGGATGGACTTGATGCTTTCTTTTGTGCTTTCTTTCTTTTATCTTTTTTAAATTTTTTTTTTATGGCTCCGTCTCGTTGATCTCCTAGGAGGTAGAGGATTTGGGAAGAGCAGAGGAAGCCTGGAGCTGTAATTAAAGCACTGAGTGAGCATCTCTGAGCCAGCCTRGGGCAGGCAGGTGCAAGATGCAGAGGAGGGTGGAATTCAGTCACTGAATCGCTGCTGTTCCTCACCCCTCTGTGCACAGGGAGCAGAGCAGGTGCTGAGATGCCCCAAGCTGSTTCCAGTTTGTACTGCCTGTGCAGAATCTGGATTAAGAGCAGGTTTGTAAAAACAACTTCAAAGCACAAAGGTTTTGCAGGGCAAGCTCTTCTCCCTGCTCCTTTCTCTGTGTGGAGTTTGGGGTATCACAGGCTGCTTTCTCCACAGTCCTGGATCCGTGTGCATAAAATACTCTAGTGCTGGTCAGTGCCTCATAGGCATGTAAGGAAAAGGGAACAAAAGAGATTTCAACTATCTATAAAACTCAATGGAATAATTAAATCTCATGCTGTTGAGGCAATATAAAATTTTTTTTAAAAGTTGGCAGTCACTTGTACTTTGTTTGTTTTAAAATATGAAATTATTAAATAGTGCATATCGGTTTGTTAAATCATTTAGTTAGAGATATCTGTGTACAAAATGAATTCAAATCAAAACAACGGGCAACTAAGGAGCCAGCAACAAAGCAATTCCTGCATGAGCCTGTGAAAGAAGCCAGTCTCCATTTTAATTTTAGATACGGGCCTGGAAACATCATAAAACTTAGATTTAATAGTACAGAGTGAGTAATTGCAATCACACAGTAACTTTATCTGAAATTGAGGAACCATTTAAATATCTTTCCAGGGAAGAGCACCCYATTCTTTTATAGAAATAAGGTTTCAGCAATAGAAATGCTTTAATGAAAGCCCTTATTGAAAATTGAAATTAATTACTTAACTGCATAAAAGGGATTTAAATGACTGAATTAATACAGTAGAAAATTTGTAATGTTAATTCACATATAAATTGACTATGGAAAAAAAACCCCAACCCTTCAAAGTTATTGCTTCAGTGGGAATCTTCCATTGGCTTCAGGAGGTGTGGGTAGGGCTTGTGATTGCAGCAGAGCTGGAAGGGATGACTGAAAACAGACAAGCAGTGAAGGAGTTGCAGCAGTGAGCAGGTTTCCTGCAGTGGGGTGGGAATGGGGCTGCCCCACAATCTCCCAGCACCAGGGCTGCACAGGCAGCTGGGCTTGGCTCTCCCTGGGCCCCACAGCAGCTTCCAGGGAACTGGAGTTCATCCCCAGGGTGGGAAGGAGATTGACTGGAGCCTGTACACCAGCAGGTGTGAATTACAGCCCTTGGGAGTGTCCGGATAGGCTTGGATTAAATGGGGACCTGGCAGGCACTGAGCTGTCCTGACCSCAGGGCTTCCCCAGCTCCTGTGGGGTGAAACTGCCCCCGGGGTGAAGTGTCCAGTGAGTGCAGCCCGGGTTGTGCCCCTGATGCTGCAGGTGCAGGCTCTGTCTCAGGATATGCAGACTGTAGGAGCTCTTTTGTGCACTAATGTCTGAGTGCCAAGGATTTCAACATCCAGGCATCCCTCTGTACGTAAATCCCATCAGAACATCAGGTATTGATGCAGCCTATCTGTTAGCTGAAGAAAAAAATCTTTGTCCTTGAAGTGCTTGTGACTGGAATAGAAAGAAGTGACTCACCCAGAAATCTCCAAAACTCATCCCAGCCGTACCCCAGGTTTGTAGGACAGTCCATCAAAATGTCCTACACTGATTCCCRCTGTTTGTGGTGTGGATGGGCATTAAAGATTGCACTAAGGACTCAGGGGAAAAGGGCTTGGATGCAGTGGGAAGTGTTAATGTGCCATCTCTAGGTACTGCCATGAGCAGGTCTGTGAGCTGGGCAGCAGCAGAGCCAGCTTAGGTGGATGGACACAACAACAGGAGCTTTTTAAAAGGGGTATTTCAAACTTTTGTGACTCACCTCATTAGAAACGGCTATGCTGTTCATTTAGTACTTGTGGGCTAGAACTTCCATCATCTACTTCAGGCTATTGTACAGCTTGAGACCATTCTAAAAGGAAGAAAATGGCTATTCTGAATAGAAAAAGCTCCTAAACTATAATTACAGCATCACCATTTGGATCTGGCAATTTAGCTACAAATGTCACTGCAGTAACTCAAGAGCAAATGCACAGAGTGCTCTGWTCGTGTGCTAACTGCTGAAACTTTTTCTCTTTTCTCCTCGAATTTTTAGACTGGATTTGGTGTTTGGGCATTTCCAAACACCTCCCGTGAGCTGTCACACACACCTTGGCAGAATGAACCCTGCAATGTGTTTGTCATGCTGACGTAGGCAGGCTTATGCTAATAAAGGGTGCTTTGGAGAGCTRGAGGGAGCTTTAATCTGCTTTGTGCCCTTGGGAAACGACCTTTGGGAGGCTRAGTGCCTCCACAGGGTAACAATATAGTCAGTATACACATGGCTCTCTCCTTGCTTTCTGTAGATGGTCAGGGGGAAACGGCACCATCCACTCTGTTCTTCTTGAACATTGTGTCTCAGAAASGACAGCCCCCACAGCAAGATGAAGAAAGAAACACATTAAATATTCYGGAGTGGCTAGGGTCAGTCTTCTAGCACAACAGGCTTGTTTCTCTGCTGGCTTGGAAGCTGCCAGACTGATAACAAATGACTAAGACACAATAATAAATGCCCCTCGTGCAGCTGGCCAGGTYCCCAAAGGTGGCTGTGTCCTTGGCYCGTCACAGCTGGCCCTGTRAGCATTCCTATTTGAGACCACAGAGATTTTAGGATGCCACAGGATAAAGGCTTTGCAGAAATTACTGTTATTACTGTTCTGATTGTAGTTATTACTGCCATAATTGTGATGATGGTAACAGCCAAAAGCCCAAGAGATTAGCCCATTGATCCAATTTGAGGCAGCTTCTCAAATTTTCAAGCCATTTTACATACAATGAACAAAGCAGAGAAAAGGAGATGCTGGTTTATGAAATTGGATCCAGAGGTGTTTGAGCTGAATGCATTTCACCCTGCAGAGTTGTTACAGACTGAAGGGGAGGGGAAGAAAAAGCTTTGATTAATTTTCCATCATGGTCCTGTAACTGTTGTCCCTTAGCAAGATAAACTTGTGTGTGGCAAACATTTTATTGATGCAGAATTTGCTGGGTACCCTTATACAGGTCCATTTCAGTCTGATAAGCACATTAAAATCTATTTTAGATACCTATATAGAGTGCTCAGATACCAGGAAAATTCCTCTTGGATCCCTTGGGGTGCARCTCCCTGGTTCTGCAGTGTCATTGTGTGGTGCATCATTCTGCTGTGTCACTGCAGACAAATCAATTCCCTGGCCCATCCCATTAACCCCTGTGGCTCTGGTGCTTCCTTAGCACGTGGARAAGCTTTTCCTGCTCTTTTGATGGTGCAGGAGGAGCTCTCTGCTAAGGACAGGACCAGCACTGCAGACTGGGATGGTGGCACCTGGCAGCAATCTTTCCACACATGTGAATATTGTCCCCTGAGAGCTGAAAGTCCATCACTCCAGAAATGAGGTTGGCTGCTGCACACCTACACGGACAGCACCTACCAACTGCTGCCAGGTAATGTGAGAGAGAGGAGCAGGTCTTTGGGATAAGAGAGAGATCAGCTCCTGGCTCAGTATTTTTTGGGGAACAGTCAAGTGTAAGTTTTCTGCTGCTTGCCMTCTTCTCACTTTCACATCCCTGCCTCTGAGGGTGGGAGAACACTTCTGAGCTCAGGCTGTGTGCAGAGAAAGGCTGTGCTCACCACAGGTGTGTTTACATGGGAGAGAGTGAGGTTTTGTACCCCTGCAGAATTTGACTTGGTGTACTCAAACTCTGCTTTCACATTCATAAGAAAATACTCCTGTGAATAATAGTTTAGACCTTCCATAAACACTCATTGCTGTGGCCTAGAAAGAAAARTTTGTGCCCTGCACTTTAATATTCAGCTGTTGGTAATTGAAAAGTGTGAAAACAGAGTCTTCCTGGAACTGGCATTGTGGGAAACATCAGGAGTGTTCCTGAAGCTGATGGGAGGTAAAAGCTTTTGCAGTTTAACTGTGCCCTTGGGTTTGCTTGCAAAATGATGGTCCATGYTCCTACTGGAAGTAATTGCAGCTCCATTGTATGCTGATAGTGCTTCCTTTCTAAGGTTATATATCGAGCTGTCTGGAAATTAGTGGGGGAAGAACTGGGATAAGGTTTCTCACTTTTGCAGGAAGGTTTTCCTGATCTTATTCATTGCCCAGATCTTTGGTTTTGCAAGAGATTTCAGGAGATGTCTGTAGGTATGTTCCACTATGCTTTGTTTTCTTAGGCTCCTTTGAAAATTGTAACTCAGTGGCTTTAGATAAAACATCAGAGCAATTCCTGTTATTGCTGTTCTAACACCATGAACACAGATCCTGAAAGCTATTTCTGTTCTGCTTGGGTAGCTTGAAACTGTATATTATGCAAATCTGTACCTTCAGACTGCACTGAATTTGTCCTGTTTCGTCACTGGTGCCAGAATATTTGCCAAGAGCCACCGAAGCTTTTTCTCCAGAGTGCCTGGCTGAATTGGATTTACTTGGTGCTATCTGGTATTGCTGTCAAGCATCTCATTGACTGAGAAGTATTTAGTGATTACAAGCTCCAAGTTAGTAAGGTAATACAAAAAGATTTACTATCTACATATCTGTMAAGATGAAGCAGAAATATAAGCATAGGTGAGTTATCATTGATAAACAAGGGAGAATAACATATGCAATAATAGAGATAACAGTTATGGTGAAATAACTCATTAATATTTTTTGAATAAGGACTTTGGTCTGCACCTTATGTCTAGCCTGGGTTAACCCATGAGAAAAACCAGACCCTGTTTTTTTTCTGGGTTTTTATTTTGTTGTTCTCTTTTGGTTTGGTTTTTTGGTTTGCTTTGTTTTTTGGGGGTTTTTTTTTGTTCATTTTAGCAGTACAATTTGGCAATTCTCTGCCTGAATTTGTCACAGTTACGGTATCAAATTGTCAATATGTAGAACAGTTCAGCCCTACATGAAGTGTTGATTTTATGTAGAAGCATGAGAAGTATAAATACATGATGTACAAGTGCAATGAGGTTTCCATTATACGATTAATGGAGTATAGGTCAAATTTTATTTTAAGCCATATGATAATTATTTTGTGAACATGAATTACTTGCTCACAGTGTAGTTAATAGAGCCAGATTCTATTATAGGTAATAGCTAAGCACAGCTTTTGAATTTTAAAATCTCAGAGAAGCCAAGAGATGAAAAAGATTAACACAGGTTTGCAGTTGTTCATCAGTCTGATCCTGACAGAATCTCCAGGGGTTGTTGCTGCTTCTGTATTTCACTGGTGGATCACTGACTGCCATGGAGAAATCCAGAAACAAGCCTTTTGTTTTCATGCTCCAGAAACAAATATCTGGAAGTTAAATTTGTATTTCTTGCCAAGCTCTAGCAATACAGAGTTGGTCAGCAAATGTCTCACATGTCAAGCTGAATGTTCCTGAGCCTTCCCTCTGGGAAATGGTGGAGGTGATGCATTTAGGGTGAATTATGATGAAAAGCTAGAGGCATCTCTTGTCACTCTTGAGCTGCAATTATAGTAAATTAAAGTCATTTTGGCCAAAAGATTGTAACAATTTCATCAATCCTCCCTCTCAGCCACCGGTGTAATTGCAGGCCAACACAGAGCATCCAGTCTTGAGACTTCAGATCTTTGTGCCAGCCTAASTCAGCTGTGTGTCACAGAACACCCTCATGAGGAAAGAGGATATTCCCATGAAGGTCTTGTGAGGCTGATCAAAGCAGGTTTTTTGTGCCACTGCTGATATGCACAAGTAAGGAATTTCTGTGCAGCTCTGCCGTGCTGTTGTAACTCATTCRGACACCTGGGATCTGCTCTGAGTTCATTGGTAAGGATTTTTTACTGAGTTAATGGATAATGTAAAGGATAAGGGTTATTTCTAGATTTTCCCAATCTATCAATCATTTTCCCAGTGCAGGTTACCTTTCTGCACCRCTACAGCTGCTGTACCATTTTACAGTAAAATATTACTTACAGGCAAAATTTTAAAAGCATCATTTAGTAGTGCAGGTACTTTCTTTGCCATCCTTTCAGGAGGCACATGCTTGGTCAGTGACTTGGGTTCAGAAACRTGGCCATGGTCTCCAGATTCCCTAAAACTCTCTTGTGGCTGCTGCTAATGTTCTATTCCAAAACAACAGGGTTGAGCAGACTTCCTCCAGATAAAAGCAGTTTCTGCACCGTAGTCAGTGCAGGTATCAAATACAATTGTTTCTAGAAATTTTGAGTCCCTTTGGTTAATTCCTGAGCTTTTTTCAACATGTCTTAACTAAAKAAACAGCAAGTGGTGCATGAAAACRAGAAAAGCATGAAGGGAAAAAAYGTAAGTCAGTAAAGTATATTRAATATGCACAATTATGGGGRAAAAAGATGGGGCAAAAATTATGGGGCAAAACTCTTCTCCCCCAAAATGTAGACTTGTGAAAAGTGCCTTTAAACCGGATGCAATGTTAGTAATCTAACTGCTGGCACCCTCTTTATCCTGCAAAACGCTCCTGTCTACGGCAGAATGAGSTGGAATCAGTAGTTAAATCCTCTTTAAATAAGCAGCAGTTTCCAAATTGTTTCTGAGCTTAACACATGGCACGTGGGCCTTCCACACCCCTCCTGCCTGGAAGGCATCTTTGGTGGGATAAAACAAACGATTCCAGCAGCATTACAGGACACAACTGCACTGTGAGGGCTCTCTGTAGGATCATATCTGTCACTGTTGGGGTGATGCTCAGATGCTCTGATCTGCCCCAGGTTCAGAGCTGGGAGAATCCAATGTGTAATGTATGAAGTGACTGGAGTTTAATGTTTGGTGTTTAGAGGGACTGCAGTGTTGGGTGCCCTTCACCTCTGTCCTTCACACAGGAACATCAATTCTCAGCTGAAGAGCGGTGCCTGTGCTTTTGTATTTGGGGTTTAGCTGTGCAGGCTGTCRGGGGTTCTCATGGAAATGACCTTACAAACTCCTCAGTAATAAAATCSTGCAGGAAGTCACAGGGTAACTGCTCCATTTACATCCCAGCACAAGGAGCAGCACTTCGTGTGCCAGGGTGAATTCCTTTGATTCTGAGCAGCAAAATGGCTGAGGATACACACAGCGAGGCAGATGGGATTGATTCATTAGGGTTCAGTAGGTTATCATTACTGTGGGAATAGGTAATGACAGATATTCTAATTAGAAAAAAGCACTTGGTAGTTAGGGTAAATTACAGGCCAGAGCTGATTTGACCCCAATCAGTACAAATGAGGGTACAATGCTCCATCATGCYGACAGCACCGATAGCATCAGAGTTCAAAAGCCATCTGCTCCTTGCAGCCTGTTAAAGAAGTGTGCTCAAGGGTGTCTCTAGGACTGTGGTGTTTCAAACTTCAGTCTGTCACACAAATAGGAGCGAGCTGCACTTCTGCAGAGCAATCATTTTAATTCTCATTTAGGTCATTGTAATGTTTGGGTGAATTTTAGCTCAGAATTGTCATAAATGTGTTGGCTGGAAACTTTAGCTAAGTGTTATTTCATATTCACTTGCAAGTAATAGAACTAACAGCTCATTCAGAGGAGTACACCAGCCTTCATTGCTCAAACTCAGGGATTGAGCACTTCGGATGTTCTTGGGCTTGAACAGGTGTCAGCACAGAAGCTTTGCCTCTGATCTCACCTTTCTGGTCATTTCTGCAAGCCAAAGGACTGAGAAAGGGTTTAATGGTTTAAACCATTTCAAAGCAGATGATAATTTTGGAGAATTACTTCAAGGGAATGAAAAAGTGAATGGAGGCTTCCATGCAGATGGAGAAAGGGGAAAGGAATGTCTGAACTATCTGGGTAAATAAGTGAAAGAGTTCACAACAAACCTGAGAAAACAGGAGTTTTACCCACCTCTTATTGAGCCCCTCCACAGCTTTCAGGGGACAGTGCACTATTGCTCTCTGACCTCTTGGCAAGGACTAAAGCAGCCTGGGGACCTGGCTGTGGGGGATGTGACAAAGAACTGCCACCAGGTACTCACAGCTGCAGTCCCATGGGCTCCTGGAAAAATGAAAGCAAGGAAGGAAGCGTTATAGTCTTGTAGGGGCCTTTGCAAGTCAACCTTGGGATGTTTCACTTTCATGAAAACGTGCAATTAGCACTCAAGGTCTCGGTGATAATCAAAGACTTTAAGTATTCCACTTATGGATGAAGTCTGTAATTGCTAATGAAAGTTATTTAAGGAAGAGTATATATTAAAAAGTCTTGCTTAAACTCACTGAAAATTATTTGATAATGAAAATCTACTGCCATATAAGCTGAAATATGTGACTTTTGGGATCTATATGCTATTTGGGAGTATTCAGGAATTTTAGAAGAGGTATGTTTTATTATCCATTCCCACTTCTATTGAAATGGAAAAATGAATCAGTTAAGGAAGACCTTTTCATATAGTCCAAATGTGGAATAAAATTTCTCAGATAATGTATAATATTACTTGGCAGAATGTTAAATAATGCTAACAGAATATTATTAATTAAACCTTACTTGTTAGAATATAGTCATTAATTTAGAATAAGAATAAATGTTTAATTAGAGAATAAYGAATAATATCTTTTTTGAAATACAATAACTTCATAACTTTTGAACGGAAATACAAATAAGTAAAAAGACAATCAATATTTCATTAAAGAAGTGACAAGGTCCCAAATATAAACAGAGCAATATTTGCTTATTCTGTGCAAGAGAAACCTCTCACTGGTACAACACTTTCGATTCCAAAAATAGGGAAATAACCTTGGAGTAAGCTTTTGGTATTAAAGCAGCTTTTTTCAGTTGATAAATATTGGCAAAAAGTCTTATGAAAAACACAGCTTTTAAATGAAATAATAYGTAGCAATGCATAATGTAGCCAACTTTAAAGTACATTGTAAAAACAGTCTGAGAAGTCAGAGACTTCTCTTTTTTTCCCTTTTCTTCCCCCTCACGTAATTCTATRCTGTTCATCAATTTTTTCCTAAAAGGATTAGCTAAAATGGAGCTTAGATTCCCTACCCCACTTAGTTCAGTTCTTTAAATTTATGGATTGCTGATGCCTGCCTCTTTGGGAGAGAGGTCTCTCTTCTTCAGTCAATTATTTTTCACACCTTTGGACCCTGCCCTGCCTAGGCAGCTGTACAGGAACTCTTAAGCATCTCCAAATGGTGCTAAAGTTAGACCTGGATCCCTTCCAGTGAGGAAAAAAACATTAAATTGGACTAATTCTGTTTACTACAGCTGTACCCAAGGTCAAAACGCTCAAGAGAAAGGATGTTTCAGTGRCAGCCACAGTTTAAAAGAGATTAGAAATAAATAATGCAATCTTATGCTTAGTAACTGTTTAATTTAATGATGAACACTCCCATTTCTGGGTGAGCATCTTGGCAGACCTGGGTTTAAACGGCTTGCTGGGCACAAACCCCTCCCATTTTTCAGTCACTCCCATTGCTGCTCTGGGGACACTTCAAGACAAATCTGCTGTCTGAATTTCAACATCCAGAAGTGTCAAATGCTTCTGAAGCTTTGGCTTTGTGCCTCACTCAAGTTCATACAGCAAATTTTACAGCAGAAGCAGGATACAAAATTCTGGGCCTCAACTCTCTTGCCTTAACTTCAGCATGCCACAGGCCATTAATTTTAATGTGGCAAGGTTCTTTGTCAGAATGACAAAAAAAATGCAACTAAATGGCAGAATCCTGTCTGCTGCTCGGGTTATTGGAGTGTTATGTTGACACAACACCTCTTATCCAGGATAGAAATCACCGTATCACATAACTGGAGGTGTGACCTGCAGTGCAGGGAGCTTAATTCTGCATAATTCTGTCTCTGCCCTGAGGTGAAGCATCAGACTTTTAGCCTTACTTTAAGCATTCCTTGATCTGCTCTGACTTGGGGCAGGATTAATTCCTCTTTTATGCTCCCTAAAGGCTGCTGTGAGAGCACAGAAGCATTAGTTGACAAAGCTTTAGGATCCTGCTTCCTCTTGTCAYGGCTGCTTTTTGATCATAACTCCATCTTGGGATTCCACCAATGGATTTGAACACATTGAGAATGGATTTACTGGCAGTTCAACACATGCTCATGCAATCTCCATGTGTTAAATTTGGRAGGGAGGGCAGGAGCAAGGCAGGGAGAGAAATTCTGTTGCTTTAAAAAGGCAAGAGTGATTTAACACCTTGCTGAATGAGCAGGGCAAAAGAYTCAGTTTCAGAGGTTTTTTGATCAGATTAAAAAGCTGTGGTAGGAATCTTTGCAAATATAGTTGAATAGTAGAAACTCTCTGGAAGAGGAATTCACTTAGAGGGAATATCTGTTAAATTACAGCTAATTAATTAAATAGGTCTTCAACAGCAGATGTCACTGAAGCCTTAAGATTTAAGAGAGGACTTCAGAAGGCAGAGGAAAAAAATGAGCCTTGATGTCACTTTAACCTTGATCACACTTAGTGTGTGCATTACTTCTRTTACTCTGAGATTCTCATCTCTAGAAGATGCAACAAATTGGCTTTTTTTAATTGCACTCATTAATGTTAYATATGACTCCAGCTTCGCTAATTTATAAGTGTGTTTAAGTTTTCCTCCTTAAAATTGCCTTTCATATTTACAGCTCAACTTTATCAGCAMAAATGTGTGTAGGAGGCATTTATTGGCCTTCAGTCTTCAACCCCTGATTGGCCTTGCCCTGTCCCATACAATGCTCAGGGAGGAATGTGTTGTTGTAGCTATTTCGTGTCTCAGAAACACCTATTTCATGTTGTGTTGAGGATGGTGTTTCTCTGTCAGAGCTCCTGGTGACAAATGATGCCTAAAGAGCCTCCTGCTTTCAGAGGGCTGAGGCTCAGTGACAAACTGTGTCTGTGTCCCTGTGGCTCAGCTGGGAGCTGTCGGGGTGCCCTGTCCAGGGCTGTGTCTGTGACTGTGACAGGAGGCTGCAGCAGCATCAGCTCCTGTGCTTTGCAGCCTCATTTGTGTGGCTGCCCCAGTGACCTCAATCACTGCAGGACCCAGATCCTGCCTGCTCAGACAGGGCTGAGGGAAAGGTGAGGCGGAGAACCAGAGAAGGAGTGTCCTGAATAAAGATAGCATGGATTAGTCTGCACACTGGGTGAGAGTGCTTTAAGGTGCTCAGCTGTCCCACTTCTTCATGCTGCTGTGTGTTATCTGTGTTTATAGTAGCTACTACAGCCCAGGACAAGGAAGCTGTGTCTAAGCAAGGTCAGACTGATTTTTCTGTGCCTGATTTTAACCTGCCCTTACATTCGTCCTGTTTCTTCACCCTGTGTTAATATAATGCAAATGTAATTCTGTTTTCTAGCAAGAAATTGACCCAGCCTGTCTGACTGCTCTAAAATGAAGTGAGTGGACAGTCACAATCAATTAGGGCCTATGTGGATAAGCCAAAAAAATCCCTCTGGATGCAGTTATAAAACATCTRTATCTGATTATGTGTGTTAGACACCTGTGTTTTTAAACACCTTTTGATTAGGGTGTGAGACACTGAGTAATCCGAGMTGAAACTTTCATGGAGGAAGCTTAGGAGAGTGAAACGGCGACTCTTAGTTTCATGCTGTCTTGAGATAATGCATAAGAAAATTTAGATAACGGTACAAACGCCATGTGCTTTCCTGTTAAAATGCGTAATGTGAAAAAGGCTGATTTTTTCCTATTTTCATCTGCTTCTATTAAACCACTGAAAAGAACTCAATTTCCCAAACTCTTCTGTTTAGTTTCCTAACCTAAAATATCTGAAAGCACCATTATTCATAAAATAATTTATTCCTGGTGTGTAAAAATAATCTGGAGCAAGGTCAGAAAACCACTTCACATTAAAATCCTAACCTTAAAATGTAGGAATTRTAATGGCATGGTCTGAACCCCCAGCTAAATGTGCTGGATTTAGGTGGAGTGAAGAAGAAAGAAAAGAAATCCCTGGGGAGGTGTACACCTCCTGCTCTCCCATGTGAGCACAGTGGGATGTGGCACAAGAACTGCCACGTCCTGGGACATGTTTGGCATCACGGGGTTGACAGAGCTCCCTTCTCTCCCTGTTCCCATCACCTCACGTGGCAGGGCTGGCCAGCCTTTGGGATAATCACACGCTGCTTTCTGGCCCAGTGCAGCCCAGGGAGGGCTGAGCTCTGCTCGTCTAACACGGATGAATAATGAATGCTGTGCTGGAGATGTTCAGGCTCAGTTCCTGCACTCTTTGTAAATCATTGAAAGCATTAGTAATGCTCCTGCTTTATTACAAAAATTCACTGAAGGACACTCTTGATGATTCACCTTAGGAATCGCTGAGCTGCTCTGCTTTGTGAAGGAAAATCTCACTGCACTGAGCTGACAAAGATTTCCTGGCACACAAACAAGGCCATATTTCATACCTTCTGGCTGATTGCAAATCAGGAAATCTATAGGTGCTATCGCCTGTTGCTTGTGAACAGCCACAGGTTGAGAAACTTCCAATTCTTTGCTGTGTTCTCCAGGCATCACTGGTAATACTCCTAGACAGACTCCATATAAACATGCAAAAAATATTTCATTTTATACTGTAATATTGTCACAGGTGCTAGAAGAGATTGTTGACCCATCTCATTGTCTCAGTTTTACCTGTTTGCTTAATTGTTCAGCTCCAAATTGCTCCAAAGCAAAGAGCACTCKGAGGCACAGAAATAAATGGGATGGCGTGCAGATGTTGACAAGCTGTTTAAATGTGTCTGTGGAGTAAAACATAACTTCTGATTCTAAAGGAATCAAAGAAGAGGCAGTAGGTCACAGTGACAGAMGAATTTCTGAGGGGAATAAAGACACATCACTATAGCCTAGTCATTGTAGAGGACAGCAGTGAAAAAATCACGACTCTGGTGACAGCACATGATGAGAAGCAAAGACTGGAGCACAATGTATGTACCCAGAGGAGGGGATGTGCACTCATAGGCTTGGAGCTCCTGAATAATGGATGCTGAGCCATCTAACTAGAGAATATCTCCAAAGCAATTTTTAATGCACTATTTGTTAACTGGTGATAACACTGGCAGACACTGAGGAAGGAGCATCCAAACACATTCTTTTCCCTCGCTGCTGTTACTCTGCATCTGTTTCAGGCAAAAGGCAGTTTCAAAGAACTGTTGCTGTTTTTTCAAATAAATAAACAATAGCCAAAGCAGAGTATTGAATGCAACACATACTTTAAAATAAGTATTGATTGCTGAGAATGTACATTTCAGAGCTGATCTGAGCAGTGCTATGCCCAGCTGCGACAGCTGTGCCATAAAGGGAGATTGTACCAAAGTGCAGTTGCCAAGCCCAGAAATCGAGGTGGCCAGGACAGCAACAGCGGCTTCTATGTTTGTCTGGAGACTTGCCTCAGTTCCCAGCACTGYTGAACACTTCTCCAAAGCAAGGATGCTTTGCCTGTCCTAAATTTAATCTAGTGGAAGAAATCTTTTAGATTATAGCTGTGTCCTTTACTGACCCTCAGCTCTTACCAGCAGGTCGTGGTGCCAATATCTTAATTTTTCATTTTCTGCTGCTTGCTTTAACAATGTGCTCTTTGGCAGGCAGCCATGTCTACAGCACTCTGCTATTAAAATGTCTGCTGCCTGCTGCAGCTGTCCATTTACTTTATGAACTGAACAGCCAGKCGAGTGTAATTTAAGAGTATAGGGATAAGTCATAGCTGAGGGCACCAAGAATCAGCCCATGTGTCGTATGCAGGTCTGTCCTTCAGAGATTTTTGAACCTTACGTGCTGTACTACATGTTTATTTTTTAATTAGTGYGAAATGTGAAAAGAATGACTTGTCATGCTGCATATAGTGGGTGAATAAAACCGATCCTGACCTTGTGGAAATACTCTCGGTACYGGGAGCACTCAGGAGTGACACAGTTGTCAGAGTGAACACAGAGCATAATACTTTTCCTACTTAAATGTTATTACAGGTCTGGAGGGCAGGCTAATTTGACTCTGTAATGGCATTAGCGTTAACATTTAAATAAAGATGGTCAATTCATGGGAGACACTCTCATACTAGAACCAGACTGTGAGCTGGATTTTTATGTGAGGCATTTCATAGAATGTCCTATTTGYCTGTAACAATGGTCTGTGAGAGAGGGTGGAGAGGGTGCTGGCTGAAGGAAAGGAAACAAAACCAGCTACTGATACRACCCAAGCACATCATTGACATCATGTCTGGTAAACAAGGGAGGAATRGAACCAGAAATTAATGGCTCGTAATTGATGTGCTGGCAATTAGAACGAACTGGCGGGCAGGGCACCCGGGGGCTGACTCTGCTCCTTATGTTTTCTGAAGTGATTAAAAAGTGTGGGAAGTGGCTGTGGAGAGAGGCTGGGAGGATGGAAGGAATTTTGCTGTCATCTCTGCCATCTTTAGTATCCCTGGGATTTGGAGAAGCACATCTGCTTCCCCCACACGCTCCTCAGAAGTGCATCATTAATTGGGCCTGATCCAGGGATGTACATCCATGAGATACGGCAGAGAGAAGGAATGCTGAGACTGCGGTCTCATCTCCACCAGCAAACACAACCTGGGACCACTTCTTCTTTCTTCTCTGCTTTATTTTGCTTCTCCCAGCTCTTACTTTTAAAAACTAGGAATGAGCAAGCTGTGAGAGACTCTGTCTCAGTATTTCCATGAGGCAGCTCAAAGCAATGCCTGAAATGGCTCAGCAATGGGGTCCCTTTGCCAGATCTCTGAGTAGCCAATGGGACTGAGTGCTTGAGTTCATTCCTATCAGAACTGCCAAGCTGCCAAAGCTATCATATAGATACAAATATATGATATACATTCTCACAGATATAAATAGATGTAAAAAATTGAGATAGGAAAATGAACTATAAAAATAAAATGAATTATCAAAATCAGCATAAAACCAAAATATGGATCTGGTTTTATTCTCAAGTACAAACAGTGAAGCACCAGATCTGTCATAATGATGATTTTTGTCCCTTCAGTAGGAAAAGAATCACTTTTGTAGACAGAAAGTCTCCAGTATATTCCTTCCTTCTTATTCCTCCCCCCACTTTATCTGTRAGCTGTACAATACAGAATTTACTATGCTATTTAAAATACAGTCTCCTGCTGCTGACTGCATGTTGATATGGAAATGTATTCTCACTTGTATGTATTATTTTGCAGAACTCAGAGTCACAGAGCAAATATAAAACCTATTCTCACTAATCTGGTTTTACTCTTTCTGTTTACTATCCACATGGATGAACTTTCAACACCGGCTTCATTCCCTCTTGGCAGTGRCCAAAGACAACCTAATATAGAGCTTTAAACATATTATTAGCCTTTAAATGAGTAAATTTCATATGAAATTACATGCTCTACAAAGACAGAGGTAATGGATTAAAAGATCTTCATCTCAAAGGAGCCGTAAAGGGAACAYAGTGAGATTTAATTTGCTGTCACCAAGTGGGTCACATCTCAGTGCAGGCAGCGTATTATTTCTGACAGACAATATGGTCTGATGGCTATTAAAAGAGCAACAGAGTAAGTTTTAGTCCTAGGCTAGTCCTCAGAGATCAAAGCGCCAGTGAAAGATGGTTTTCTCAGTGGCTATCAGCATTTCAGTCTTGTGACCATGTTCTCTTCATTCTCTAAGGTTGAATGTTACATTAGTATTTTGGCAAAAAGGCCACACAGTAATTAGACATGGGTCCTGAAGTGTCTTTTCCTCTGAAGAGGATTTCCTCGCTCTGGAAATATATTTCCTAAAAATGCTACAAAATCATGTAGAACTAGAGGATTATGGTTTTCCAGTTCCTTAATCCGGTACGTTTATCATCATAGCTTTCTATATTTGTAGGAAGCTCAAATCATCCTATGTTGAATTATTAATCATGGAAATATCTGAAAAGATCCATTAACATATCTGTGGGTTGCTTTCCCTTCAAATTAACTTTTACTGTAAGAGTTGACATTTGTCATCAGCTGTGGACTCCCATAGTAAACCTTGGTGATGGTAAGCTGGAATCAACATAATTTTGGGCAATATCTTGGGGAAGAWAGCAGGCAGCTCAGTGACTCCCATGATCCCTAAGAGTAGTGAGAGATTAGGTATGTATTTTTTTTAAACCAGACCTGTTGAGGGTGTAGGGAAAATGACTGTGTCTTCCAATATACCCTTAACTAAATTCCTAATGTTTAAAATTCATTTACGAGGGCACAATAAGCAAGAATTCTGTATGTTCATTGTGCCTAAGCCAAAACCTTATGAGGAAATGATTGTATATCCATTAGGCACCTGCAGAAAATATGTATTTGGAATTAATAAATTTACATAATATTTGAAAATAAAGTGCTTGAAGCAAAATCTTACCCAAGCTGATATTGAATCTCCAATTTGTAGCTGGAGAAGCAGGACAGAACTAGAAGTATCACAGGACTCCAGATTCTTGCTTAAGCTTTTTTAAAAAGCCAATAACCTTGGTTACTCMGATACCAACATTGCCAGGTAAGCATTTCTGCATTTAGAGCTACAGTGGCCTTCCAGGACCCATGAAATGGCATTTATTCATTCAGTGACAGAGTCACATAAACACTCATTTAGAAAGCACATCTAATGATGATCATGTTTCTCTCCARCAGTTACATTTTAATTCACTCACTGAATATGCAAAATGTATATTTAGCTAAGTACTTTAAATTGGCCTCAGGTGTAAATTTTAAAGATTGTACTTGTGTCTCCCCAGTGATACCCGTGTGATACTCTCATTAGGGGATGCCCCCATAGGAGCATCAGGAATTAAAAGCAACACAGAGCAAGTGCAAAGTAGGGGCTTCCCCCGCTCCAGAGAAACATGACAGGATTTTTTTTTTTCATATCTCTTTTCAATATTTCATATTCCTGATCTTCTCTTACTAACAAGGTCATCTTCTCCTTCTGATTTGAAAGACTGTTTTCTGTCTCATTCCGTAATTTTCTGATTCCCCTTCTTCCTAGTCTGTTATTCCCCTCTGTCTTTTCCCATCTTTGGACCACTCTGGGCCATCTGCATCTGGAGAAATGATACTTCATATTCCTGTCTGCAGCTGCTTTGATGCTTTCCAAAGCAAAATCCTTTCACTGGGACTACAGGGGAAGGACAGCTCCACAGAAAGCCAAGGCTCATTTCCCTTAGCTAGAGCTTGCAATACTGCTCATGATTTAGGTGCCTCAGCAGCACATGTTACTGTTCTCTTAGTATTGAAATGTGTCACTTTAAAACACTCTGTCACATTGTCAGGATGAAGGATGCAGTTACTTATTTTGGAGATTATACTTGTAAGRAATTCTTTCCTAAAGAAAATTACCATAAAACGTTTTTTCCCATCTTAATTTCTCTCTTGTGACGTATTTTGGAATCAGTAGGAGAACTTTAGTTGCTGAATTTTCACATCAATGAGRGTTGTCATCTTGGCAGATATTCACAGGACTAATAAGGTATCTCTTTTATAATGAAAATGGCTCCAAAGCCCTTTTCCCTCTGTACATCACAGTGCATCTCGAGCTAATTATGGTCAGACATTCTGGCTCCAAAAAGAGTTTTTTCCCGAAAGTGCTTTCTGATGAGCACAAGAAGATTATGTTCTGTGCAAAGGTGTGTATCACACAGCAGTGAAGTCATGAGTCTTAGCAGAAATTAAATAGTCTGAACATCCACTGATGTGTATCACTGCATGCACTGGGAAAGCCTTAATTCAGCTAGTTCCATTCTCACCTTGGTAATTGAATCTTGCAGAAGAACATCCCCCTTTCACCAAGATCCTTCTTTCCCCATAGATACTGTATTCAAACCCAGCAGCTGTCGTTATATAACTGATTTAATTCTCTAAAATATTTGCCTCTACTCTTTTTGGCAACTTGGAGTCGGGTTCCCAGAGTACCATCCTGGTCTTGAAAAAGGATGGTGATGGATTATAAAAATGTAGCACAAAAAAAAAAAACCCAGCAGACATATAAAACATGTTTGCAATCAAATAACCAGCTTAGAATTATATTAAATGGAAGAAAGCCAGGCATTCCCTAGAAGTTTATCTACTTATCCTGGCTTTCTGTGTAGGTTTTTAATTTTCTACGTGCTTATCTATTAATACTTTCAATATGTCCATCAGTGCAGCCTGAGTTAGTTCTGCACTTTAATTGCTCTCTCAGTAAGGAGATAACCTCCAGCTTCTTTGCATTGGCCTCTCCTTCTGGGAGGGAGCACCTCTGGAACTTCTGGAACCTYGGATTTAACCTTCAACATTTAGGCAAATATCCACAAATGCTTCTTCTGTTTACTCACAGTTGTTCCCRTGAAAGCTTTCTCACACTCAGTGTATCAGGTTTTCTTTTCTTTCCCTACACCACTTTGGCACAAATAATTCCATACAGGGTCTGCATGGTGCAGCCCTAACTGGATTTCACAGGGAGGAATGCTGGATTCTGGCTCTGTCTCTGCCATGAGCTWGCCAGCTTGATCCTGACACCTTTCTATGCCTCATTTTATTTACAATTAACTAGAAGTAGCCTTAACTGTCAGAGCAAATTCATGTTTGTAGTACACCAGGAGTTCCTTGATTTCAAAAGATCTTGAGTGCAAAGTATTTCTTGTAACAGTCTTGACAGTGAAAGATCAGCAACTTTTCTCACGATTTTGCAGGTAACTTTTTTTCTGCCAGCATTTTCTATTGCCAAGTGTAGACTGAAAACATATTTTTAGCCATTAAAATGCCAGAGTCATGCTGTTTAGGATTYGTCCTTGAGCCTTGTGGCAACCATGAAAAACATTATTATTTATTGCATGCATTTCTAAAATAGTTCAGTCTTTTTCCAACTTGCCACTGTCTACAGTTAGAAATTATCAACTTGGAAGAAAACACCTTCCACACCTCCCAATTTAAAAGCAGAACAGAACCTTGCTAAATGTCTTTCTAGACAGTGAATTGATTGAATCTCTGGTGCCAGTATTTCAGGAAACTGTCAGAATCTTTTGGGATAAATGTYTTCAGAGTTCCAGGTGTAATAATCAAACTTCTGTTTTGTCTTTGTGAGAATTCAGATTTCTCACCTGACAGGAAAGCAAATATTTATCATTTGTTACATCTGACCTACGTCGGACCTTGAAAACAGTGTCCAGAATGATTCAGCATTGAGGAAGGACCTTGGAGACAGACTGATGGCTCATCCTCCAGCCCAGCCCCACATGGAGGAACAATAACTAATGACCCTTAAATTGCATCTCCAAATGCCCAGGGTTGGTATTTAGCAATCATCTAAAATCCACTACCATTCTCCAGATAATTTCCAATACCTAGAACAATTGTTATATTTTTATATCTCTATATATGTACACACACAGATGTTTGTGTATATATACATACACACACGCATACATGCATATGAAGGTGTATGCAAGTTACATTTTATAGAAATATATTTTTATTTGTGTGCATGTCCATATATGAGCACTGCTTTCCTGGGTAACTAGAGTTAATAAAATAGGAGGGCTGGAGTMAGCATCAAAGAAAATTCTTATAAAACATTTTAAGAGATAATGTCTCATGATTTTTCCAAGCTACTATGATTTTGGTCTCACATTGTTACTGTCCTTGATGTTCCTGTGGAGCTATGAAACGTCATTATTCAGTTAATTACTGCTTGGTCACACATAATTTGGKATAAGGTCAGCTCACTTCTAAGTGCACATGTCACTGCCACGTGCCCAGAGGAAAAGCAATTGCATCTTTTAATCTGATCTTTGGTTTTCATTGCCATTTAATACTGCAAATGTAATGGAATTTCAGCTTTCATTTTTTTATCTTCTGATGCTTTGACATGTTCAGACAAGAAAGATTAGGGTCAAATATATACATGGAATGAAACTATTTTGAAAGTCCTGGGCTGTATTTTGAAACCTGTTTGCTACTGGAACAGTCTCTATTTTCTTTAAGTCTCTAAGTWAATTGAAAGGAATTAGTTGCATATAAAAAAAGCATGATTGAAGTAGTATTCATGGAAACAACATCATTTAGAGTCAATTCCTTCCTGCRGTCTGATCCAGCAATGAATCAAGACTTGAAAAATACACGAATCCTCTTGAAGCATCCTCACACTTCATTTGAGCAGGCAGGATGTATTCCCTGTGCCAGCTGCTGRTAAGCTGGAATCCTGCACAGGGCGTGACTGCTCAGAAATCAGCTGCTCAGCCAAGGACTGGCCTGGGCTGCACAGGCAGCAGGGCCTCCTCAGTGGGATAGYGATGAGCCCAGCTCACGGAGGTGGAATATGATCTGCATCCAACAGGCAAGACACTGAGCTGCCACTTTGCCTCTCCAGGAGGATTTGTAGCCTCATCATTTCAGGCTGCTCTGGCCAGAACCCTTGCTAAGTACAGATACAGAGCAGGATCTGTTTTCTGTGGTCTCTGTTATCTATCTGCATTGAGAAGTAGATAATTAAATTGAGTGGAGAACATGTTTTAATCATTAGTGCCTCYGTATAATATGCAAAAGCATCTCGTGTAATACTTTTGTCATATAATTCCCTAATCAGTGAGTGGGAATTTTCCCTAAGGAAGGAAGGTGGGATTAATCCATAAATCTGTCTGGTTCAGGATTCTTAAACTGAAAGAGGGCAGGTTTTGATTAGACATAAGGAAGAAGTTCTTTAGTGTGAGAGTGGTGAGACACTGGAGCAGGCTGCCCAGAGAACACTCCAGTCCTGGGAGTGTTCTTGGCCAGGCTGAATGGGGCTTGGAGCAATTTGGTCCTGTGGAAAGTTTTCCTGCCCATGGCAGGGCAGGGCTGGAATGAGATGATCTTTAAGGTCTCTTCCCAACCAAAACCACTCTGTGATATCACTCTATCATTCTCACGTAATCTCTCACTAATTACAGAGTATCTGTCACTGGTAAAAACAGTATCTAAAGAAACAAAATTATGGCTCATAAAGGTAGTTCTGGACACTCCTTAAATATCTGAAGCTGAACAGCAAATGTTACAACGAAACAGATGAGAAGATAATGCAGATGTTTTTAAAAAGGTTTGAGAGAGCATCATGTAATCAAACTATTGTTGGGGCAGATAAGGTGATTGGCAGTCCTAGAAGAGAGGGTGMCACTGAGTTTGCCAAGAATCAAACTGGTGTCTGTGTATCACATTTAACCGTGTGCTAACAGCACATAGGAACCTTTGGTCACCACACCACCAAGGTGTCTTGTCCTTTTTAAATATGTTTTGCATATTTTAAATATGTTTTGCATATTTTTTGCAAGACCCAAAAAGATCGTGTTTAGTTCTTCACTTCCAGCTGTGAGCCTTCCCTGTTGGTGCATGTTAACATGAATGCTGTTCTTGGAGCTGTCAAAAGAAAACACATAACTATGATGCTCTTGCTGTGTTCTTCTCCTAGAGGCTTTCTTTCCTCTTACATTTTGTTTCTTAATATGTACAGCTCTGTTGGTCCATTATCCACTGTGTTGTGTGCTGATTATAAGTAGATTATTACTTCTGCAAATCTCAGGATTAAAAACTATAATGGTATTGTGAAATGGAGGACACTGTCTTACAAATAGAAAGGCTGTAATTTCATCTTCATTAAATATTTTAAGGATTTTAGAATTTGAATAACAAAATTAGCAAACCCACAAATTATCACATCATTCAGTTTAGGATTAACATTAATTTAAAGCAGGATCTTTTATAACAATGTTTACATAAAGATAAGCCATAAAATTGCAAATACATTTTCATCTCTTTTACTGATTTCTACTGAGATTTCATTGAATTCCAGTCAACTCTTTTCATTGTTTTAAATTTGTAGGCCATTATTAGGAACATGACTGTTGTCTTTTTTATTGTAACTGAATGACTTCACAGATAAAGAAAGAATCCCAAACACATGAGATAAACTTCCTTAACAATGTCACTAGTACAAAGCCATTTTTTGAGTTCTGAGATTGTCAGTCAACCTTTCCATTATAAAATGCAGTGAAACATTAATCTATTTCTTATTTAGAGAAATTTTTAATTATACAAAAGGAAATAATTTCCATAGCTGTTAATCAGGCTAAAATAATGGGTTTTATTTATGTGACAGAATCCTCCAAAATCCCACTGAATAATGGAAATGCTGGGCATTTGTATTCCTTTGGCCCTTCAGCCTACRKGAATACAAATCAAGCTGCAAYGAAAAGTAAGGAAGAAACTGGAWCAGACTTCAATGAAATATATTATACAGTAATGTGTTTTTAACAGTCAGACACTGAGAAGCAGTATCTTCTTTAAGAAGAAATGAAAGACAGCACACTTGGATTTTAGAAATGTGCAACCCAATTTTAATGACTGCCTAGGAATGCGTTTGTGAAGGTGATGTGGATCTGTGGAATGTGGCTGCTGAAGACTGTGCAGAAAACAAAGAGTATTTCAGAGGCAGCTTTAACTAGGCTTCTTAAATTGTTTAACTAGTCTGTTTAAATAATTTAGAGCAAAGCGGTCTAAATTATTTAGACTAACGTAGTGTTTTGAAACATCACACATGGCCAGCCCTTAGAAGACAGAGCACAGCAGCAGCAAGGTGTAAAGATTCCTGAGGCTGGTTTCAATGGCAGATTTTACTGAACTGGTCCAGGCTATTTCTACTCCAGCACCCCTAAAAAGAAGAGCAGTTTCAGCCTGTGTAAATTCACTGCTTTTCCCAGCATGAACAGACAGTGTAATGAATCCTGAGCATCTCTGAACATCAGCATGGCTAGACACAGAATCACACATCACATTTTAAAAGCACATCCTGGACTGATATTCGAGCATTCTTTAAGAAATGTTCAGAAGAGTTTGACTTAAACAGGACCAAATAAAAGCTTTTCTGAAAGAAGGGTAAGAAGGCTCTGCTGATCACTCACCAAACCCATAAATACCACAACGCTGTCTTTGCAAGCTAGATACCTGAGACAATTATTTAAATAACTAAGCAGCTGAAACTGGCAATGAGCAAGYCTTCATTTAAATATTGCCCTCTTTAAATATTATCTAAATATTATTAGAAAGTGGTAGATAGCACCAAGGCCTGAAAAGATATCAAATGTTCAAATACTTAATTTAAATTCTTTTTCAAAGCTAAGAAAAACAAAGGACTTTGTCTTAAACGTGACAARGTAAATATGTATTTCAGCAGAATGAGTTTGAGCTCACCTTAATGCTTTCCCTTAAGTACACAAAAGAAGATGCAGTGATACAAAGACCTCAACTTGCACCAAACAGAATTATTTCATACAATTATTTATTGCAGAATGGTATTAAGTTTAATTACTTGTAGACACTATACATGGAAATAATACATATAAACATTTATGAGCACACTTGTGTTACGTAGTTCGGTATGTGACATCAGCCCATTGTTATCCTTCTTTGTTAGCTCAGCAARCAAGTTCATAAACTTGAAATATTCATTTWAAAGCATATTTTTAAGGTAGAAAGAAATGAAATTATGTGTATAGTTTAAAAAGTACAAGAAATTGAAAAGTAAATAGGTAATTCTGGAGGCAGTGACTCCCTAGGGCCAAAATAAAATTTYAGTTTTCCTTTTCTTGAATGTTTGGGGGTTAGTGAGAATCCATGCTACAGTATTTCATAAAGGAAAATGCTCACAATTAAGAAATTCTTACTTATGTGTGGGAGGAAAAAATGGTGGCACCTGGCTGCTTAGTCTTCTTTAACTGAAAAGAATGCAAACAAAGAAAATATAGCTTATTTATCAGACAGCATAAAATCTGAGTGCAAGCAGAACATATTTGAATGCAGTAACAGAAAGTGGATGCACAAAGTAGAAATGAAATTATCATGAATTTGAAAATATTAGTTTGCAGCCGTCATAGCATATGAGCTACCCAGCAAGGATTTTTTTAATGGACATCATGGCAAAGATTATTTTTATGAAGTTATGTAGGAAGCAGACTGTCCTTGCTGTGAGGATAATTTTAACTGAAGCAGATTAACTCAGCTTGATTGTAATGCAGAGAATCAGGAATATTGAGTTCAGATTTTATAGAGTGTAGGGCTCTGTTACATGGTCAAATTTGAAAAAATCCTTCTGTCCTTTTCCACCAGAATGGATTCCCTGGCTGTGAACTGTTGGGGCAGGGAGAGTATTTGTGTGAATATCACTAASTGCACATCCAGCTCTTCTCTGTGTGGTTGGTGTCACTCACTGCAGTGTCTCTGGTTTTGGAGGCAGCACACTGCCAGGTCAGTGAGCAAAGGGGATAATAACAAGCTTTTAGTCCATCTCCCAGTGTAATATAATGTCCATTTAAATCAATTTAATGGAAAATCAATTCAAGGTGAAGACCTCAAGCCGAAAACATCTGATAATAAACCGGTTGGAAAAGATACTGCAGTTGATCATAGCAAGACCTYAGTCTGCAGTCTGTCAGTAGGAGGGTTAACACCATTCTTTGAGGTAAGCAGACAGAAGCAGTTTTGTATGCAACACTTCCTTTTTCAAAAACTGTGAATTCTGCTTCAAGACTGGATCTTAATCTTCAGCCTATATAAGCATATGAAAATCTGTTAAATGCCTAAACAGATAGTGGAGGTTCTCAATATGTTCTAAAATATCTCTAGGTTGCTTTCTTCTTTTATATACACACTTTATTTCAGAGCTCTGTTTCATAATTATTTCCAGATTATAAAAGCATGAGCTGGAGMTAAAAAATGTGGTTATACCACAACTTCCAGGTCAGCACACATAGCTTATGTGCCTCCTTTGTGCTGGTTACAAGTGTTCCTGGTTCTCTGATCTTTATTCCTTGATCTCACCCACTGTGCCTCTGGATACAGGCCTCCGAGATGCACCAGGGGAGCTCCACAGTMACTTTGTGAGAGGGGACTGCAAATATTGCTGTTGAAGAAACACCAGCCAGTGCCTGCAAGAAGGWAGTGGGAAATATAACTCTCCCAGTRTGTCTGTTATATTTTTTTATTATTATTTTTGGGAAGGAAATGGAGAAGRAAGTTATTTGGAAGAAATTTCAGTGKGAATGGTGAAGTCRTTTTGATGAACAAAGTAGAGAAAAWTCAAATTTATGCTAATGCAATTGATGCTTGGAAGCTGAGAATGACTGAAAGGATGACTGTGTGGTTAAAGCAGTAATGCCTGACTGAAGAAATCTGAGTTCATTTCCTGGCTTTGCTATCTCCTCATCTTTAAGCAAGAGATTTAATCTCTTTGCTTGCCTTTTTTTTTCCCCCCTTCCTGTACCACAGGGGTGTCATTATACTTCAGATTGTTCTAAGAATAAATGCATTAATGTGGCCGGTACATTCAAGTTTAGGCAAAAAGAAACCCAACAATATAAAAGCTTCAGTTCTTGTTCCTTTTTTTAAAAAGGCCTTTCTGCTGCCTACAGGGCAAATATACCAAAGTCTTCACGCCCTGTGTATGGCAAGACAATGAGTAACTTGCAGTGCCTGGGCTGACATCTGTGCACACCCAACCTCCAGTCAAGAGGTGAACAAGGCTTATCAATTACAGGGTGTTGGTTTTATTCCTACACAAACATAGCCTGAGGCTACTGCATGGCTTCCTCCCCCTGGGAGACCTGGCGAAATAGGCAGGCAAAAAATTAGAAAAATTGGCCATCGAATTTTGAGAGAAAAGAAACTTTGAATACCTGATGTGAAAGTACGATAATAGAGATGCTGAAATGTTGTGACAACATGAGCACTAAGGTCCCARACCATGGGAGATGCAAAACCACAAGCCCCAAGGCAGAGCATGGAGGTATAAACAGTGACTCAGTGAAACAATCCTGATCCACGTCACTGRCAAGGAACTTCCTGAGCCTTCTGTCCATACCTTCTAATTCCTAGCACAGGCAGAAAACTTTAGGAATTAAACTCTCAATTGATTCTGTGAGCAGCAGCCTAGAGAAAACCTGGTCTCCTGTGGGTGCCTGCATGTCCTTCAGGCTTTCCAGTAGCTGGGTCACCTGTGAGGCCTTTCCCCCACGACCACTCTGTGTGTGGTGCAGGCAGCAGGACCAGGGCCCGGATCATATCAGTCCCTGTGATACAACATCACCCTGTGATATCAGCACCTTGAGTGCTGCCTTCAGTGCTTTACAAAGGGCATTGGGAGGATGGAGTGTGCCCAGAGAGGGCAACAAGGCTTGTGAAAGGTTTAGAAAACATGTCTGACAAGGAACAGCGGGGCTTGTTTTGTTTTGAGGAGGCTGGGGGGTGTSCTCATTGCTCTCTGCAACTGTCTGAAAGCAGGTTGTACTCAAATGGGGCTGGTGTCTTCGCAGTCTGCAGAGAGAGGACACGAGGAAATAGCCTTAAAAAGGAGATTCGGACTAGATACTAGAAGACAATTTTTTCACTTTGTTTGTTTGTGTGGTTGGGCATTGGAATAGGTTGTCCAAAGAAGTGGTAGGGCCTCCATCCCTGGGACGTATTTTAAGAGTCATCAGGATGTGGTGTGGGAAGATGATTTAGTGTTTTTCTGGGTTGTAGTCGCAGCACTGGTCAACCTTAAACGCGTCTTCCACCCCTGACGATGGTATGATTCTATCCTTCCATGCCGCAGGGCCGGGACACCTACAGGGCCATTCCTGCAGTGCTTTTAACAACTCCCATTTGCTGCTCTCGGTTGTGCCAGCGGGCTCGACCATTGCTGAAGCGGCCGCGGGTCCTGCCCGCCCGGCGTGGCAGCGTGACGGGGCCGGGCTGCGCTGAGCCAGGGTACGGCACCGCCGGGGGGCGAGGGGGGGACGGGGGAGGTGGGTCCGCTGAGGGCTGCGGTGCCGTGAGGGGATGTGCACCGGCGCTGAGGGCTGCGGTGCCGTGAGGGGCTGTGTCCCAGTCCCGCCGCTGAGGGCTGCGGTGCCGTGAGGGGATGTGCACCGGCGCTGAGGGCTGCGGTGCCGTGAGGGGATGTGTCCCGGCCGAGCCGCTGAGGGCTGCGGTGCCGTGAGGGGATGTGCACCGGCGCTGAGGGCTGCGGGCCGTGAGGGGATGTGCCCCGGCCCCGCCGCTGAGGGCTGCGGTGCCGTGAGGGGATGTGTCCCGGCCCCGGCGCTGAGGGCTGCGGTGCCGTGAGGGGATGTGCCCCGGCCGAGCCGCTGAGGGCTGCGGTGCCGTGAGGGGATGCGCCCCGGCGCTGAGGGCTGCGGTGCCCTGAAGCGATACACCCCGGCCGAGCCGCCGCCATGGGCAGGGCGGGGCAGCAGCCGTGCTGACGTCAGGGCGGGCCGAGCGGCGCGGGGCGGCTGCGTGTTCCCGCCCTCCGCCCCTCCCTGCGCGGGACGGGCCGGGCCGGGCCGGGC
>NW_026623323.1:161601-173070 GCF_030028575.1 Malurus melanocephalus | reverse complement strand
GGGACCCGAGGGCGCGGAGCGGCCCTGCCCGAGGAGGCGACAGCGGCCCGCGCCGTCCGGCGGTGAGTGCGGGGCGGCCGCGCCGCTACCCCCGCGCTGTGCCTCCGCCCTCCCATCGGGGGCTCTTTGCCGGCGGAGAGCGGCCGCTGCCCTCCTCCCTGAGCCGCCGCCCTGCGCCGGGGCGGGGGTCGCCGCTCGGCCGGGGATGCTGCGGCAGCGGCGGCCGCGCGGGCCGCGGGAGGCCGGGGGAGGGCGGCCGGGCGGGTGGAGCGGCCTCCTGCGCGTTCCTGGCGGGCGCAGCGCTCACCTCCGCGCCGGCTGAATGTCACGGGCGAGCCGCCCGCGTTGCCACGGGCTCGGGGCAGCCCGGCACGGTGGGCCCGGCAACGGGAGCGCCCCGGTGCCCGCTCTGCGGTGCTTTGTGCGTCCTTTATTTAATTMGGTGTTCGGGGAGGCGCGCCTGCAGGTGCGTTGGGAGCAGCTGCTGCGAGCCCCGGTCGCAGAGGTCTTRTAGCGTGATGTTTCGTATCTCGAGGGCTGGTATCCGAAAAGGGGAAGAAGCAAAAGCACCCAGTATGTGTTTGTTCAAAGACAACAGTTTAAAAAAATGTAGTAACGGTAGGAAAGAATTATAATAGTGGCATTTCTAGTTTAGCAGTGATCTGTTGAGATTTATGCCAAGGGTATATTCTGTACGTTGTCGTGATTTCGGTTTAATGACACTGAGATTTTGCTTTCGTCACCCAGAGCCTGCTGTCAAATGTACTTTGGCACACAATGAAACGTAGGCAACCTCAGCCTTTAACTTTGAGCTGGAGGAGGTCGAGCTGTTTGTCTTCAGTTTAACAGAGCAAAACTGCATGGGAACTTTATGCTGTAGCAGAGCGTTAGTGTCCAGGCCAGACAACAAGTTAAGGTAAGGATTGTCGATCTGGTACTCTGTCTGGTATGTTGTGTAAAGATGTAAAGCACTTCTCAGGGGAATTGGTGCAACTTGCAGGGTTAGTACTTCATGTTTATAGCAGGTTTGTTCTTGGTGTCTGTGGGCTTTGAATTGGTGCAGAATAGAATTTTTTGTTACGAAATTATTAAAAGTGAAATGAAGTTGGATCTGAGTTCTCATTTTGTTACATGTTTGTAATTAAGAACTACTTCACATACTCAGGGAAACTTCAGTAAATTTCTCTCTTGCAGAGAAATATACAGAACTCTGTTTAGTGTGAGGCAGTAAATATTTACATTGTTTGCTGATAGTGAAATTGGCTAGATTTTTTTCTCATTTTGTAATGATCACATAACTAAATTCTGGGGCCTATTTTGAATTACATGCCTCCAAGTTGAAGAGGTGATGGCCTAACAAATGGAACATGAGAAATAACCAGCTACCTAAATGTCAACCAAGGATCTATGTGAATATACTACTTAGAGTAGAAAAGGTATTTTTAAGGTCAAGGTTTAATTTTTACTCAGGGATAGTGCTTTTCATTATAGAAATATCAATATTTGGGCTCCAAAAACTGCCCAGTRTTGTCTTTTAACTGTAAAGCTGTTGAAACCATAGAAATAGTCTCAATTAAAATAGTGATCTCATTTAATGTATTGTTATACTAATGAGTAATCCTGTTTAATGGAACTGTTCATGTAAAAGCTCATTGGRGTAAAATCCATTACTTTTGGACCTGATCATCCTTTAAGAGGGATTGGTTATTTGGAATAAACCAGTTAGTAGGAGATGTTGGCACGGGATCTCTGGATAAAAAGCCATCATGCCATCAATCTGGAGATGAACTACTACTTGCCTGAAATTGTTCCAAAGTGTGGATCTCTCAGAATTAAGAAGGGATGAAGGAATTTAAGATTACAGAAAGTAATGTGATAAAATATATGTAACAGCAGTGGTTGTGTTCTCTTTTAGCCACCATTCGCTGTAAACAGCAGCACCATCTTCTTAATTAGAAGCTTTCAGGCAGGGTTAAGTTCCATGCCAACAGGGATGCTAAGGAGATCAAAATACTAATGGTGCTTTTGATAATTAGGTTTAAAATCCTGTATTGTGTTTCAATTGGAGCAATAAAAACAGATTATGTAAATCCCTGGATACCTGCACACATTTATGTTACAGTAAAATCCCAACAGCATTAAATAATWCCCCTCAAGATGAAGTTTGACTTGTCAGGAAGGGTCTTTGCATTTTTTCATAGCTCTGGGACACACAGGCGAGCTCACACTTAAACTGCTACCAAGTTGGAAGAAATTCTGAGAATGTTGTCTCCCCCTTCATCCARAGTAACTGGATTTGCAGAGATCTGGACTTTGCTCAGTAGCCCTTCTCTGTTCTAAAAGGAGGATTCAGCTATTGCAGTTCTGCTGACAGTATCCTATAGGAATTGAAGAAAGTCTCCTCAGAGTGGTGGTTTTTGCTTATCCAGGGTCACATGAGGAACTGGTGTCACAAGTTGTTGCTAAAATGTGTTTTTCACTGCGGATTGTTGGGTTTTTCATGAGCACTTAGTCTGTGCTGAGTTGAGGTCCTGCTCTGCAGAGTGCATTTTAATGGTCTTTATTGAAGAAGTACTGGCAATGCTGGCAATGTTCTCRCTGCAAGGAGGCTTGGCTTCTTAGCCAGAGGAAATGGATGATAAGGATTTACTTTGATGAGGTAGCTGAAAATCTCATGGATCAGGAATAACCCTTAAATTCAAATAATTTCTGCATTTATTCCCTGAAGCCAAAGAACTTCTGTGCTTTTAGGCTAATCAGCCCAGATGGCTTGTGACACACACAGTGCAAGGGAAGTATCCAGGGAGAACTGAATGTCCCAGCTTCTCTTGACTCAATAATACCATGTCTGCTTTAAGCTGGAGATTTGAAAAAATTTCTTTTAGATAGGAGCAGGGTTTATCACTACAATGTGGGTTTGGATGATAGTTCAAATCAGATTCTTTTTGTAAGTTGTTTTAAAGATTTGCTTTACTTGAATGCAATTTTTTCTGATCTAATATGTCAAAATTATTACATAGCCATGATGATACATGKTTTTGATGAATTGAGGGATGCTATGGCTTTTGAGTAACCTTCATCTCAGTAAGGCAAACTTGCATAGGTAGAAACTTGGCAAGGCCCAGGCTGCTGCTGTTGGTAGCAGACTTGAGGAGRGAAGCACAATCTGTCAACCTGCATTGCCTTGCCCATCAGCAAACAGAGTTGAAAACAGAAAAAACAAAAATCTCTGTGTAAGTATTTTAATCATGAAAGCTTTCTGAAATGGTGTTTTGTATAAATATAGCTTCATTATGACTACATTGAGATCTTGATTAAACAAAACAAACGTTATGTATCACCTTCCTGTAAATTTGAGTAAAATAAAACATAAATTACTAACTCTGAAACTGATCCCGTGACAAACTGTCACTGGTAACTGAAGTTACATCTCRGTTTCTTGGAGAATCTTTTTTTTTTCCCTTTCAGTTGCAAACCTCTGGGGATATAACAAATATCTGTGTCTTCCACCTTGTAGCAAACTGACCTTGATAAGTACATTCTGATATAGCTGTTGGTGTATCAGAAAACTGGTAGGAAACAAAACACGTGGTAAAATCCTGGAGGCTGCCAGTCTGTTGTTGAAAACACGTTGGTATTTGTTATGCTGTGGCATACTTGCAGAGTTGTTTGGTACTCAAAGATTTTTAGAGAGTTTGGATTTGTGACTGGGAACTGATTTATCGCAGTGGAGCTGCAGACAAAAGCTGTATTGAGTCCAGCCCTAATGAAATGAAACTSAATAGCAAGAAAGTGATACTTCGAAGATGTGGTTTACAAATGAGCAAGTTTCAGCTGATCTGTAATACACCATTGTATGTCTGCAGTGTTTTTGAATAAGGGTGGTTGTTAGAAAGAAGCCAAACGTCAAATGATACAGTATCTTGTTGAAAGTACATAAACATGAAACAAACTGGTRTGTTTGGTAGCAAGGAGAGCAGAAATCAATGGCCCCTTGCTGCAATGAAGGGAGTTTACAGGTAGTTTTACCAGTTTTCCTTGGGAATATATGCAAAACAATAAAATATCCTTGAAAGAATTGTTATTGAGGCTCTGGAACTCCTTGCTTAAGGCAGTCATGGATAGAAAAAGTTTGGGAGCTCAAGGACAGGTTTCACAAAATAGTGGACAAGAGATCTGTGATCTAAACAAACTGCATCACATTTAAGAAATTCTATGAATTGAAAGCAGTTGGAAGTTGAGGAAGTCAGATTCTGTGTTTGCCCTGATAATCCCTTCCCTGCTGCATTTTTATTTTAAGGCAACCACAGGAGATAATGGAATTTTTGTATTCCTCCTCTCTAAAATAAAATTGACTGGTGGAACTATATGGAGAATTAAACTGGGCATTGAAGTGCCATGATCCAAATACAGTGAAATACCATGATTTATATAGTATTTCCAACTTATCCAGGATTCACTGTCTGTCTTTGATGATAGCAATGTTAAAGATTTTCTTTGTCAGTCCTTTTACTAGTATGTTTTGTTTTTTTTTTAATCCAGCAGTGGCTGACTTAGCAATATGATTTACTTTTTTGATATGCAGCAATGTGCTGACATGTTCTTGTCTCAAGATCACGATCTTCTGTGAAAAACTGAACTGTGTTGAAATAGCATTTGCAGTATGTAGGAAAGAAAATCTCAGAACTACTTTTTTTTCTATCTTCTTTCTGCTTCATCTTGTCTAATCTTGCTCAGTTATCACATGTGAACCTCTTCAGGCTTATGGAAGATATCCCAGTACCAGTGAGTCTATGAATTACATGCAGTCTCTTCCATTATCTCTCCTTAGAATTCTTACTCAGGCAGCAGGAGAAAGAGTGAGTGTATGTGGCTGAAGGGGCGAAAAAACAACTTACATATTGGTGGAAAGCACAGCCTCACTGAAGATTTAAACCCATGGAAATTCTTAATCTTATGATACCCACAYAGCTAAACTGTTCATCAGCAGTTGAGACAGGAAGTATTGTTTCTGCTATTAGTCATTATTTAATCATTACAAAATACATATTGAAGAATATCTGTTTGTAGCACTGTAAGGGTGTTTTAGCTCAAGACAGCTCACTGTTTTTTCATGGAGAACATTCATCAGTTGAATAAACAAACCAGAGGAGTAGGATGGACAACATGGCAGTCTAAAAAGGGATATTTCCAGTTATAATTAGTTGTATACCAAGTTTCACTTGTCTTCCAGACTGCCTGTTCTTATCAGTAAGAAAATACTRCTCCATGTAACATTCATTGCTTTTAGAAGTAGAATTACTACTAACATGCATTACTGTGTAAGAAGTAGAAAACAGTAACTGGTAACCAACTCCTGGAGTTTATTGCTYATCAGTGTGAAGTAAATCTTTCCTAGAAGAATTAGAGATAGGAATGGTGTGTTTGAATCACTTGATAAGGAAAAAGGGTTACTCCTTTGTTTTTAAGTGAAAGGTTTGCCAGAGAAGAGCAGGTAATTCCTACTGGTTTTGCAGTAGGACATTGCTTTTGAGACAGATGCAATCTTTCTAAATTTATTCTTACAAAACAGATTAAATTACCAATGTGAAATGCTGTTGCTGAAGGACTAATACCATCAGCAAAAGCAGTGGCCTCTTTGTGTCAGTTGCTTTGATGCTGACATAATCACATTTTTTTTAAGGAGAGATTGAGATCTGGCATTTCGCTGGTGGAAAGGTTCAATTCTTAACTGCAAGTGATTGATTTTTTTCAGTAATTTTAGCCACATCATAAAATTTAATTTGCCTTTATAATGTAAGCAGTGATGCCACCTTTAAAACKCTTCAGAAAGGCAAGTTTCTGATTATTTGCTTCCTTACTAGTCATGTAAGGATACTAAAACTTTACTGTTTGAGAAACCTTGGAAAAAAGACTGATGGGAAAGAGGAGAGTCTTTCCAAAATTTGTGTACTCTTATAAGCATATAGAAAATTATGACTAATCTTCCAGGACAGAAATCTTGCTAAATGCAAGGAAGTGTTAGGGCAGCATAGGAATCTAGATATCAATATACACTTTATAGTCACAGCATATTTGTTAGGGGTTGTTTTTGGGAGGGCTTGGGGGGTGGTGCTGGTGAATGATTAACAGATTTTGGCTTCTTTGTGGTRGGGCATTAGAACTGTAAGGCAGGCAGACAGCGTCTGTCTTTTCTTACTTCGGTTTTTCCCCTTTCTGTTTGTTATCCCTGCAAATTTGGTAACAATTTCAAGTATCATAAAAGAGAGAAGCAAGTAAAGGCTCTTTCTTTTTCCAACAAAGATGTGGAAAACAATGCATCTTTTATAGTTTAAGAGCTATTGAGCAACCCTARTGAAGAAGCTTGACTTGCTCACTGAGGTTGAATCTCTTGGATTGGTTGAGTTCGCAGAGGCTGTTCCTTGCATAAAGTAACAAGTGAAGTAATCCACRTAATTGAATTCCATCTATCAGGAGTGTTTCAGCATTGGAGCCAGATATATTGGTCATGATTATGTTAATTGCTTCTGATATATTGCAGTGTATCCCCTCCCACCTCTTGCAGTGTTCTTGCACACTTAATGCAGTGCTTTTATCATCGGGYCCTTGTGTTCTTGGGCTGTCCAGTGAAAGCCACTGTGTTCTGGGTCATATGTTTTGGAGCTGGTTATGCAGGAACTGCCTGGTGTTTGTGTCTGCTGGTACAGACTCRACATTGCTTGTCCAGGTTTAACAAGATCTGCTGAAGAAAGGAATTGATGACTTTATCCAAGAGGATGCATSAGATGAATCACAGCTTCAGAGAGGAGTTGTGTCTCTGCACTGCTTTATTCCAATTTCTAGCTGATCTCTGTCCCTGACAACAGTCGGGCTGTTAACACTAATGCAGGAAAGAGTAACTGTTTTTGCATTTCATATTTCATTTATGAACAATCCATACTAATCTGCATTAACACTTAAGAGGAATGTGAAATTGCACYGTCAAGTGTTGCTTCCTTTTCACAGATCCTGATACTCACTTTTAGTGGGCGTAATACAGGGAGTACCCCCAGTCATCCTCTTTAATCCTCTTTTTTTTTTGTGCTGAAGCTGTTCCTAAACATCTGGACCTTGACTGACTTTCACATACTGTTTGTATAAAAATGTTAAAAATAAGGGCAGCTTTACTTGTTTGAGAAACAGGTGTTTAGCAAAGGTCTTTCTTGTAGGTAAAATTTTCATGACACTTTTTCAATAAATCTATTTATGATAACTTAGGATAACTCATAATGAGTTATGAGTTATGGGCTTATGATAACTCATACTCTGTTTTGTTTCGATGTTTTGGTAAGATTTTATGTAAAAATTGGGGGTTAAAATGTATAGTTTCTATTTTACTAATGTGAAAAGCACAAGTGGGCAAACAATTGCAAAGCATCCATGCCTGGGCAGATAGGACTTAGCCTTTTTTTTTTTGCTTCCTTGAGGTGCCCGATACTCTGTGTCAATAGCATTARTGGCAGAGTGAATTGAGTGTGGCCCTGAGGGATGTGAAGGGAGCTTTGGGTTCTGGAAGTATTGTGGTAGTTTTCTTCTGCTAAATAGACCTGCATTTCCCTATTTCTTTTTCTGCACTAAGTGCTTATGTCCTCTTGCTTTATCAAACATTAAGAATTCTGAAGAATAACAGCAGTGCTTTTAGAGATGGCAAAGGATGTCACATTTTCTGCTGTATTGACTCAAGATATTGCTCAATGGTAGAAATACTGAAACTCCAATCTCTTTCTGATGCATTTCTTGCTTTCTTCTCCCTTTATCTCTATTCATTATCGTGTTCTGCTCATGTTTTTTGACCTAGTGTGTTTTGACAGTTGAATTTTGCACAGAAGCAGCTTTTGTAACTGGTTTGCTTGGTGTTTGATAAATCAACCCTTACAAGTGGGTAGAACCTCTTAAGTTTGAGGGAGGAAGAACAGAAAAGGATTTATCTCTAAGCTGCCTTGAGATCTGAAAACAGAATCTCACAACTTGGGTTACAGAAAAGCAAGGTGATTTCAGAGAAATAGAACAATAGTCACTCACTGTCTGGAATTTCTTGGTAGACKTCCTGACTGTGGTACCTTSAGGAGGCAGAGTGTCAAGGAAGCTKATGTTAATCATGGCAGYTGGGATATAGRAAAGGGAGCAAGTCTAAAATTCATGGATGCCTTCATAAAGCATTGGGARTTGATTCAAGAACAGGTGTTTTGAGGAAACTGAAGACTGGAGAAGGAAGGCAGGCTTGGAGGATTTTATTGCAGAGCTGGTAAATACTACTGGATCTTGGAGTGGAGAGAAGGTGGTGCTTTTGACTGAAYTGAAACCAGTCTGTGCATGGTAAACAACACAAAATATGTGACTGTTGTAAATGCTCAAAGTTCAGTCTTGKAGCCATCAGAATTTCTAGTTGCATTCTGATTCATTTTATTTCATACAGCATGCACAATTTCCTAAGGATTCATGATCTTTATTTCCCCAGGGCTTGTCATGCGCAGAGCAGGTGTTTGCCAGCTGTATCTCTTGCCAGTTTCTTCCATTCTGTTAAGCTTCCGTGGGCCTCTTAAAGCTTAAAAATGACTTGCAGCCATGCTACCTATCTTTCAATGTTCTTAAGAGTGTGCTAAAGAAGCCTTTTGCAACTTGTGAATCAGGGGCCTCCCAGATTTTTCCATTCAATACCTCCCTGCACTGGTGGAATATAACATAACTGCTCTAATGCATTTTTAACTGCATCTTTTAAGAAAAGAAATTATGCTTGTGAGTGGTGTGAAGATAGTGATGAGAAGACCTACATGCTATTTGTCTTGAGTAGAAAAACAAATAAATAAACAGAAGCTGTGGTGTTAAAACCCCGAGGTATAGAGGTGGTTTTATAAGCTGTGCACGGGACAGAGTTGAAATACACGTGCACTAGAATCCCTGTGAATGAAACACAGATCTGAAACTGCTGGCATGGCAATAGATCGGCAGAGGGAAATTGCTCTGGCCTGTCATCAGTCTGTCAGATGCGTTTCATCCATCAGCTGAGTATTCCACACTGCTCTGACAAGAGAAGGGGAATTAGGTCCCACTCAGGAATCGGGAACTGGAAAATGCTGTTTGCTTCCCGGTGGCAGGGATCATAGGGATTGCAGATTTTAAGGTGCTTAAGCTTTCCAATATATGCATCTTTAAGCTGTCCTCTGTAGGACTGAGTCTCAGTTGTGAAACAGGACTTTGCTGAGAAGCTAATAATGTACAGGAAACTGCCTTCCTGTTGGTGGGAAAACAAACTGTGAATGCAATTAGAGTAAATATTGTGCTTGCCAATTGAAACTAACAGTGCAGGATTTTGTCGAGGTGTAAATAATCCTGTAGAGAAAGTACCAAAGAGGGAGAGAATTAATATCCTTTTGCTTATCACTAGGATCTTGACTATCCTTGAAGGTAAGGATGTAGCAGCTTTCCAGTTAATTCAGATTATACTTCAGAGTGGGTCTGTGGATTTTAACTCCTTTTCCCTGGATCATTATATAAGGCTAGGCTCTTTATAATTAGCTTAATTCCCGATTAGACTTGTGTGCACTAGATAATGTATTTCCCAAGGCAAAGAATTTAAAACTTGTTTGCCCAAATGTCAGTTTTAAAAAAATCCATAGATTGCTTAAGTCTAAAAATACTTTGAATTTCTTTATAGTACAGCAGGCTAAAATTTAAACTGTATTGAACATGAATCTTCTGGGATGCTGAAATCATACTCTTAACTTGTTGCTACACTTCTGCTTGATAAGGGAATTCCATTGTTAGGCTAGTATCATCTTTACTAGTAAACATATGTAAATATTAAGGATATTTTAGAGAACTTAATAAGAAAATTACTCATTTTTTTGGAAAAAACCCTGCCAGACATGATGCTGTTAAACTTTAGTGGGTTTTTTTTTGATGACATTGTATTTCAATGAAACAAATGTAACCTGGACTTAAGAAGGTGACATAGTAATTATAATTAAGTAGCTAATAAAATAGAGACAAGTATTGTTTGTCTTTTAATATAATTATCTCAAGTGTTCTAAGCTATCAGTATAGTTTTCTTAAAGATAATGTATTGTCTTTGCCTAATCAAGGATAAACTACCAAGAGCCCTTCCTAGAGAACTGAAGGGTCTCCTTTTCAAGTTTAATTTGCAGCACTTGGTAGAAGATTAAAGTAATCTAATTAAATGGCCTCATTTAAATTTTRCAGTCACCTAAGAGATGGCAGGCAGATGTGAAAAGGGAATTATCCATAAAGCATGAAAGTTAAATTAGCAGCTTTTTAATTTAACTTTTTCAATTTGGACGATTTTACTTCACAAGACTTGCCTTTTCTTTMGAGTTGGGTTATCTTCTGAGGGATCTGCAGTATGATGCTTGCTGGGAATGAATTCATCAGGATATTAAAGGCCATTTTATATTCATGGCGTTATTAAAAGGAAAGTTGTAGTTTATTGTATGTAGTTGACATGGAGTAAATATCTTTGATGTTGACATTAAAGCATGATGATATTTTCCTGTGCAAGGGATTCAGGCACACTGTCGGCAAGAAGTCTAACAGTAGACACTTCAATCCACATGCAGGCAGGTATCATGTACGGTGAATTAAATGTTCTGCTGTTCCCAGGAGGGAAATACTTGTGCCCTTTGTACACCTGGGTGAGGGTTATGTCTCTGGTGTGCAGGAATTCACTGAGTTTTGGAAAAGTCAGGATGTCAAAATGAAAATGTGCATACCAGTCGTAAAATGTGGATTCTGATGTTTTCACAGGTTAGGAGCCCCTAAATGCCCTGTGTCCAGCACCTTTCTCTTTCTGTCTTTGTAATGTAGATCTGCTTCCAGAGGTAGTGCTCTGGGGCATCCTATTCACTGACAAAATCCTAGGGACATTTCAGTTTGCATGGATTTAATGCCCCTTCAAGTTTGTCTACAGTACTTCTTAGTGAGCTCTTCCAACTTGGGGAATGACTCACTTTAAGATAAAGCTTGCTATGGTTGCACAAGATACTTTCTGTACTTTGAATAAGTAGAACTTTTGAATTCACTTACTGACACTGACCTTATGCAACTGTTGCACTGAGCTTCAGGTCTTGTATGTGAATAAGATGATTTCCAAAGCAGACTACAGTTTCCATACAAAGAATGTTGATTTTGTGATATCAGTAGGGTCTGGGGAAAAAATGTTGTGGCAGGATGCGTGATGAGTGATTATTTCCTATACTTTAGACATTGGAGAAACTGAAAAAAATCTCAAAAAATTAGCTTTTAGTCACATTTTACATTAACATTCTTGCAGGTTTACTTTCTGACCATGGGTTTGTGTTACATTTGTAGCTGTTTTTTAAATTAAATCTTAACTTTCTAACTTAATAATTGTAACACAGTTGAAAAGTTAAGTTTTTTTCTCAAAATGGGTAAATATTAAAAAAAAAAAAAAAA